>NC_090448.1:870774370-871074370 GCF_031143425.1 Pleurodeles waltl
TTTTGGAAGTAGGTCTGTAGTATCTGGGGATGAATTTCCCATTCGTGGATCTGTTGGTGATCTCAACTGAGATTGTCGGCTAACTGGTTTTGAATTCCTGGTATGTATTGCGCTATTAGGCGAATGTGATTGTGAATCGCCCAATGCCAAATCTTTTGTGCTAAGAGACACAACTGTGTTGAGTGTGTCCCTCCCTGTTTGTTTAGGTAATACATTGTTGTCATGTTGTCTGTTTTGACAAGAATGTGTTTGTGGGCTATTAGTGGTTGAAATGCTTTCAACGCTAGAAACACTGCTAGTAGTCCTAACTGATTTATATGAAGTTGTTTCTGCTGAGTGTCCCATTGTCCCTGGATGCTGTGTTGGTTGAGGTGTGCTCCCCACCCTACCATGGAAGCATCTGTTGTGATCACGTATTGAGGCACTGGGTCTTGGAAAGGCCGCCCTTGGTTTAAATGTATAGGATTTCACCATTGAAGCGAGGTGTATGTTTGGCGGTCTATCAACACTAGAACTTGAAGTTGACCCTGTGCTTGTGACCATTGTGTTACTAGGCACTGTTGTAAGGGCCGCATGTGTAATCTTGCATTTGGGACAATGGCTATGCATGAGGACATCATGCCTAGTAGTTTAATCACTAATTTTACCTGAAACTTTTGGTTTGGGTGCATGCTTTATATTACGTTTTGGAATGCTTGTACCCTTAGTGGACTTGGAGTGGCAATCCCTTTTTTTGTGTTGATTGTTGCTCCTAAGTATTGTTGTATTTGACACGGCTGTAAGTGTGATTTTTGGTAGTTTAGTGAGAACCCTAGTTTGTGAAGGGTTTCTATGACATATTTTGTGTGTTGAAGACACTGTTCCTGCGTGTTGGTCTTGATTAACCAATCGTCTAGATACGGGAATACGTGTATGTGCTGTCTTCTGATGTGTGCAGCTACTACTGCAAGGCCTTTTGTAAATACCCTTGGTGCTGTTGTTATCCCGAATGGTAACACTTTGAATTGGTAATGTACTCCTTGGATTACAAACCTTAAGTATTTCCTGTGGGAAGGATATATAGGTATATGGAAGTAAGCATCCTTGAGGTCTAATGTTGACATGTAGTTTTGTTGTTTGAGCAATGGAATTACGTCTTGAAGTGTCACCATGTGAAAGTGATCTGATTTGATGTAAATATTTAATGTTCTGAGATCTAATATGGGCCTCAGAGTTTTGTCCTTTTTTGGTATTAGAAAATACAGGGAGTAGACACCTGTTCCTTTCTGATGTTTGGGTACTAGTTCTATTGCATCTTTTTGTAATAACACTTGGACTTCTAGTTGTAATAGATCCAAGTGTTGTTTGGACATGTTGTGTGTCCTTGGAGGCACATCTGGTGGTAATTGTATGAATTCTATGCAATAACCATGTTGGATAATGGCTAGGACCCACGAGTCTGTTGTTATTTCCTCCCTATTTTTGTAGTAATCTGTGAGTCTCCCCCCACTGGTGTTATGTGTTGGGGATTGGTGACACTGAAGTCACTGTTTAGTTTGAGGGGTTTTTGGGCTTTGGAACTTTCCTCTAGTTTTAGTGAACTGTCCACCTCTGTATTGTCCCCGAAATCCTCCTCTTTGATACTGGCCCTGGTATGTGGGTCTGGTTTGTGAGGTTGAGGGTTCTGTGCTTTGGGCCCGAAACCCCCCTCTAAATTGTGTCTTCCTAAATGTGCCTCTGCTCTGTGGGAAGTAGAGCGCGCCCATGGCCTTGGCCGTATCCGTGTCCTTTTTTAGCTTCTCTATAGCTGTGCCCACCTCCGGCCCAAACAACTGCTGTCCATTAAAAGGCATATTAAGCACCGCCTGTTGGATCTCGGGCTTAAACCCGGAGGTGCGTAGCCATGCGTGTCTCCGAATAGTGACCGCTGTATTCACAGTTCTTGCGGCTGTGTCTGCTGCATCCATTGCCGATCGTATCTGGTTGTTTGAGATACTTTGGCCCTCTTCCACCACTTGTTGTGCACGCTTTTGGAACTCCTTGGGCAGATGTTCTATAGAGTGCTGCATTTCATCCCAATGAGCTCTGTCATATCCTGACAATAAAGCCTGGGAATTGGCAATGCGCCATTGATTGGCCGCTTGTGCTGCAACTCTTTTCCCCGCTACATCAAACTTTCAACTTTCTTTGTCGGGTGGTGGTGCATCTCCAGAGGTGTGTGAATTAGCCCTTTTACGTGCTGCGCCTACTACTACTGAGTCAGGTGTCAGTTGTTGTGTGATGTATACATGGTCTGTAGGGGGAGGCTTGTACTTTTTCTCCACCCTAGGTGTGATGGCTCTGCCTTTGACGGGTTCTTGAAATACTTGTTTCGCGTGTTTCAACATCCCTGGTAACATTGGGAGACTTTGGTACTGACTGTGCGTCGACGACAAAGTATTAAATAAAAAGTCATCCTCAATGGGTTCTGCGTGCAGTGCCACATTGTGAAAAGCCGCTGCTCTGGACACCAATTGCGTGTAGGCAGTACTGTCTTCAGGTGGTGATGGTCTTGCTGGGTAGCAGTCTGGACTATTATCTGATACTGGCGCATCATATAGATCCCATGCATCTGGGTCATCCTGGCTGATCCCTGTGTGCGTTGGCGATTGCATCATAGGGGGGGTTGCAATTGGTGACAGTTGCGGTGAGTGGTGTGGTGATGGTTGTGGCGAAGAGTGAGGTGGAGTTACTGCTTTTGCCACTTTTGCTTGTGGTTGTTTTTCTTTGTCTTGGAAAGCAAGTTTCCTTTTCATCTTTATAGGAGGGAGAGTTCTTATTTTCCCTGTTTCCTTTTGAATATGGAGCCTTCTTTGTGTATAATCTGGCTCCTCTGCTTCTAGCTCTTGTCCAAATTTATGGCCTTGTAGTTGTTCTGAAAGGCCTTGTTCTTCGGAGTAGGAGCTTGTTTTCGGCTCCGAAGCTGGGTGTTTCGGTACCAAAACTTTTTCTACAGTCTTTTTCGGCTCCGAAGCCACTTTTTTAGGTTTCGGTGTGCCGATCTCTCAGTGCCGACTTATCTCGGAGCCGGTCTCTCGGTGTTGAGTCTGGTCTGAGCCAGGTTCTCGGTGTCGAGTATGCTCTGTGCTGGGATCTCGACCTGAGTCGGATGACTTCGACACGTGTGTGCCCTTTTTCGATGCCGATGGATGGTCACCGATTTTACGGGTTAAGCCATGGCCTGCCGGCGGTGGCGTCCCCTGGGCCTTCATGATTTTGACGTGAGTTTTGGCCGGGGCTGGTTTCCTCACGGTTTTCGGCGCCTGCTGTGTTTCGGGCTCGTCCGAGTCAGCGATGGAGAAAGTCTCCTCTTCCTCGACGTCGTGGTGTCCTGACGGCGCCAATGCCATTTGAAGCCTTCGTGCTCTCCGGTCCCGTAGCGTTTTCTTCGACCGAAACGCCCGACAGGCCTCGCAGGTATCCTCTTTGTGTTCTGGGGACAAACACAAATTACAGACCAGATGTTGATCTGTGTAAGGATACTTGTTGTGGCATTCGGGGCAGAAGCGGAATGGGGTCCGTTCCATTAGCCTTGAAGACACACGCGGTCGGGCCGACCAGGCCCCGCCGGGGAATAGAAGCCCCGAAGGGCTACCGGAGCTCTTCTTGATTCGGTGTCGATCTGCGTTAACTAACCCGATACCGAACGCCAACAATACCGTCAAATTTTCCGAGATTTAACTAACTTTCCGAACCGAAACACGGAGCGAAGAGGAACACGTCCGAACCCGATGGCGGAAAGAAAACAATCTAAGATGGAGTCGACGCCCATGCGCAATGGAGCCGAAATGGGAGGAGTCCCTCGATCTCGTGACTCAAAAAGACTTCTTCGAAGAAAAACAACTTGTAACACTCCTAGCCCAACACTAGATGGCGGGATATGCAGAGCATGTGTATCTGCAGCTACACATGCCATCGAACATATATATATATATATATAAAGATTTGATTCTCTCCCTTTCCTTATGTCCCATCCATTTTCTTTAACTGAACATTGTTGTTCTGTGCATGCAGTAGGTTCCTCCTATTTGTGCCAATTCAAAACTAACTTGGCACTAATATTAGCACTGTACATGGAACAACAATGAACAGGACCCTTCTATTTTTTTCCTATAGGCCCAGAGACGTGATTAACAGGAGAAGGGATCTTACTCTTTCAGCAATACGGCTGATTAGAAGTCAACCTCAATCAGTTGGCAACTCCAATAAGAACACTCAGCTTTATATGTCTGGAAATCAATGTCCTCTCAACCAGGAATATTAAACGTGAACTGCTACATTATATTACTAGTGCCTCCATTTTGGTTGAGTTTGTACACCTGTTGACAACTACAATCCTTTCTTTCCAAGACAGGCAAATAGATTGCTGCAAATTCAGGATTTGCTCAGTGCAATGAGTAAATAACAGTCCACAATATGCTGATTTAGTGTGAACTATTATTTTGTTAAGTTTTTAATAGGTAACTAAAATCTGCAGGTCACAGTCTTTTATGGGCCTACATGTATTTCAATCCCCTTCCTTTCCTGCTCCTACATTCACCTTGTTGCACCATCATACCAAAGTGGCACACAGCATGAGCACCTAAAAATCATTGTGAATTGGAACGTAAAACACGTCTTTGCCATGAAAAGAGCTTAATTCATGGGGATCACCGCTAATTCAGTGTTTTCAGCAAACACCTCAAGCTTTCCTAGGGCAACTCCTTAACTGAATATCAGAAAGTTCACTCTTCGTAAACTTAGGAGTAGGGGGGCCTTACTTCCTTGTTGCAAGTTCTCATCTCCAGCCCCTAACAACTGCTACTGACTTGCTACGCATAATTAAGGCTTTTGATATTATGTTATTTTTTCATTTCCATCTGTATTTATCCATATTTATTATTTTTTCAACTTATTGATGTTCATCCATATTCATTTTGTGAAAATGAAAAAAGGAATTTGCAACTTTCCTATTCATTTAAGTCATACCATTAAGGAGACACTTTTATGTCTATTAGATCTTAGTGTGCCTAATATACATATTTAATAAAACATACCTCTACTACAATATAAATGTTTCAGGCTAGGACTATGTTCACATATACAATTATTTTTGCTTCTTTAAAAATGTAATCCTTCTTAGGTCTGGCTGCATAGAGCTTTGGCTGATTGAAGATCACGTCATCAATTCTACAAAACGAAGTATAACATGAAGTAAAGAAGGAGTGAGCTGTGGTTTAGTGTCCTTTAAACATTGACTGTTTTATTGTTTTCCTGGTTTGCCATTGCTAGGATGAGCTGTCTATCAAGGACATAGCGTTTCGCGGATGGTTACACTGCTCCGTTAGAGTTCTCATTTGGTTTTGGCGTTGAAACTCAAACAGTTCATTTGTTAAGCTATAGGCCTGACATGACATAACATATAATTCAGAGTCAGAGTACGTTCTTTGATATTTTCACTTTACTGACACAATGACAATTTAATTGTTGCTTTATGGGTGTTTTGTGTAGGAGGTGTGCTATGTTTGTCTTTAGGAAAGGCTAAGGTCCCCACTGTGCTATTTACTAATCACCCTTATGTGTTCATTTGTTGTAATAATAGCATGCTGTCGGATTTACAGACATTTTTGTTCACAAAGTAAAGGCAGGCATACACATGGGCTTTGTTGAAGTTGCAACTATTATACTGGCCCTATGTTAAAGAATCTACCTTGCAATATTTTGCTATTCATGACTCCTATGTGCACTATTCGCAAAACACGCCTCATCCTCTGGTTCCTTTCCTTAACACTTCTTTGAGGGTACAGCTTAACTCAACAAGTCGCCCTCCTATTAGCACAATTATCCCTAACAAAAAACCATACCTCTTAGCCTTGTCAATGTTAGTTTAACACCATGTGGTCAAGATGCCTAGCTATCCGTGTGATGGTCATGAATGACGGCATGGGGAATGTCAAAGCAAAACCTAATTTCTGTATTTCACCTTTAAAAAAAATTAGAGCAATTGTTTAAAACTGGCGTTGCGTGAAATAAAGTGCTGCATCAAAAAAACACAACATGGAGACTACAGCTGATCGCTAAAGTCCCAAATGTATTTTCTTTTTTGTTTTGACGGTGCTGGTTAGCAAGTAGGGTTGCATATAGCTATATGTGAGTAATGTATTTTTTCTTACCCCTAAATATGGGTGAAAATCATGAATTTTATAACAATTAGTCAGAAAAGTAAACCTGCTGAAAAGAATCGACACACATTTATCATTGTGCATAGAAAAACTCGCAGGGAAAAAACGAGCATGCTTGTTACAAGTTGGCGGGGTTTGATCTCAGCTAATATTAACTTGCAGTGCACTTCAAACTTCGCTAAACTTTTCTGGTACTAAAAACATGTCTGACACCCCGGGTTATTATCGGAGACAGAAAGAGGATTAGAGTTGGGCAGATCATCTTCAAACGTTTGCATGCGTGTCTCTCTTCCCTCTTCCACATCAGCAGTTTAATGTAACACGCTCAGTAAGTTTTTAGGGCAATTAGCACCTCTCCGTTTTAGGGCAGTACAATTTAGAAAACAAGACAGTTTATTTCATAGATACTCCCGCAGTGTTTTTTTGTCGTGAAAAAACTACAAAAGTATGTAAAACTCAAGATGTTCCAAAGGAACCTGGATTTCTGTTAGTATTTTTGAGTTGAAGCACTAGCGAGGAAAGCCAAAGCAATGTACGCACTCGCATAACAAAAACAATGGACACCCTACAATATTCCTGACAACAAATAGGAAGTAATGGTTAAGCAGATCTGCAAACCTGTTCCGACCAGTGGCACCAACAGAACTGCGCTGTGCTGTGGACGCATAAGTAAAATTACATCTTTTTAACGGAAATTAAGGTCCAGAATGTAAATATGGATTACAACAAAAAACGCCCACATTTTAAGCATGTAAATATAGCTTTGCTAATCTAAGCTAGTATGGTCATCTATGAGAAAGGCGTTTGACTTCCTGAGAAGTCAATTAACCCTCAAATTCTAAAAACAAGCATTTGCAAATGCAAAAGGTCTCGTATTTGCTTGAGTTATAACTATTGGCGTTGTGAATGCATAACTGGACTTTTCTTGCCATATAAATTGGTCATCCCTGCCGTATAATTTGGTCCTCTCTGCCACAAAATTCTAGCGGCCCTAAATATAACAAAAGCATATACATTTGCCTTTTTTCTCTATCTGCACAAAAAAATGAAAATGTTGCCATTATTTATTTTATTGTTTTATATTATTATTTTGGGGTTCCCCCCAATCTAGTGTGGGGACCCAGAGATGACCTAGACAGAAACAGCACGTTGTGTGGTGAGTTATGGGCAAAAATGTTTTGAAAAAGAAATGCCCTGCAAAGCATTAGGGGACGAGTTTCCCAGAGTGCAGCGAATATTGTAATATCTTGATTGTAATGCTCAGAACAGCCCCTAGAGAACACCATATTGAAAGCAGCATTTGTTAGAAACATGGTCATGTAACCATATAGTTAGCCCCTAGTGGACCTAACGATATGAAAACAGATTGTCAGAAAATAATGTAGTATAATTATATATGTAGCACCTAGAGGGAAGAGTGCCTTACACATTTTGAGGACTAGCAGGCCTACTGAAATACTAATACAAAGAAGGCCCTTAAATACAAACTACTCCAAGCTGTAAAACAAACGTTCCCGCCATGAGAGAGCTTTAAAAGACATTGAATGGTGAGAGAGGTTTCTATTTTGGCATCCCGCCAACCTAATGTGGGGACCCAAAGATAACCTAGACAGAAAGAGTGTGCCGTGCCTAATGTTTTGATGATGGTCCTATTGCCCTAGGACAGCCACAGGCTGAGTTATGGGCAAGAATGTTTTGAAAAAGAAATGCCTGCAAAGTAGTGAATATTGTTGTATTGGCTCTCCTGCTGTGCAGGGAGAGCCACGTTCAGGATTTCTGTGTTTTTAATGGTTGTAACTGTTCCAATGTGTAGGTTTGCGACTGCTAAGCTTGTGGTAGTCTAGAAAGACAGAGCACCTCCACCTTCGAAAAGGAACACCACTCGGGTCACAGTACAATCCACATTCAGCTTTCTTTCGAATGTTCAATTTGCTACAACTTGCAAGCTAGGTTTGCTGGGTAGGAGCATAAAGCAAAATTATGGGGCCTCACTTGCAGAAGGTGATAAGGGGCCCCTGTGACTCCCACATCTCTTTGATAATCATAAGCTTTAGACTGAATGGGGGAACCCTAAATATTGGGGGCCCTTCAATGTCACAGAGCTGCAGGGGCCTGCATTGTGCCCCTGGTGCTAGGTGTGCCTCACAGTTAATACAGCTGAAAAAAAGCCAAAAAAGCAAATTTGCCATTTTAATAAAAGGCCCGACAAATATGGCCGAAGGCCAAAACTAATAATATATTTACTTGGTTTCCTGTTTATTTCAGTCTTGTACAGCGATAAACATGTCACTTAGCAGCCTCTAAGGCATGTTGCTAGAATAATTGTGAAGGAGAGAGGGTCTAAGTGTGATCTGTTTATTGATCTAGTAGAGTCCAAATCCTGCTCTATGTTGGTGGGAGCAAGTCACAACAATTTTCTCCATTTTTAATGCATTGTGAAATGGTGAAGCATTTAGGTCAACAAACAACAATGAACTACAGACTTTGTTGTAGCAATCGAAGAAAACCAAATAGGGGTCATGTCTATCTTTGGGTGCATTCACTTACCCCAAAATTCTTGGAAGCCTACAGTGCTTTAATCCCTTAACTGCTGGGCCTTTTCCCCCCCCCAGTGCTGAGCATTTTTTGGCTATTTGAGGTCGTTTGTGCTTAGGCCTCCATAACTTTTTGTTCACATAAGCTATCCGTGTCAAATTTGCATCCCAGATTATAAAAGTACACAGAGTTTGTGGATTACCCTGGAGTAGTCTGCGAAAATAACCAAACTGTAGCTCAATTTTGATTTTATGGGGGAAAATATGAAAAAGGTGCTTTGGATAAAAGTGTCTGCTTTTTTACATAAAAATGGCATCAACAAACAGTTTAATGTGCTAAAGTTTCCATCACTCATCTTTCCTATTTTTTGTGCTTTCAACCTACTTCCAGTTTGTGGTGGAAACCAGTGTGAACCCCGTGGGTGATTAAGGAAAGCTATATATTTCCTAAAAGTAGCAAAAATGCAAAAATTCAGCACGGGGTCATACGTGCAGATCCCTCAAGGTTTTCATGAAAGAGCTAACTGATGAAATAAAGCAATATTGAAAACAAGTAGTAAAACTACAGCCATTTGGGGCAATGTTTTCAACTGTAACTTTCTGTCACAATGGCTGATTTACATAAGCAATACACCATTATGTTTGCTAGACCCTTCCCTTTTGGTTGTGGGGACATATAGGGTTTGTAGGTTCTCCAGGGACTGAAGGTAACCAGAGTCAACAACTTAGCTGCATGTACAAACAGTTGTTATTTGTACATCTCTGAATCTATAGGTACTCCCCTTACAAGCAAATTATTTAGGGGTTATTTTTCATTGTGTCTTCTTTTTTTCCTTATACACTGACTTACATTTGGAAGGCACAAATGCAGTGAAATACAATTGGTAATAACAAATATCCTACTAGCCTATGCTTCCACATGTCTCCTGATAAAAATGGTACCTCACTTGTGTGGGTAGGCCTAGTGCCTGCGACAGGAAAGGTCCCAAAATTCAACATGGATACATCATATTTTTCCACTCAAACCAAGGGCAATGTGAGCCCTTGTCTGGGGACTCCTATTGACCTTGGTCTGATCCTTTCTTGATTTGTTACAGTCATGGGCAATAGGCCAAACCACACAAGTGGTACAGCATTTTTATCAGCACAAGTGGGTTAATGCTTGGTGGCAGGAATTTTGTGGATTCCTGCAGATTACGGATGTTTTCTTCACAAAAATGTGAGGAAAATGTGTGATTTCAGGCAACGTTTGAGGTTTTCAGGGCACTGTCGTTAGGAAAAGCTTATGGGATTCATGCAAGACACACCACCCTACAATACAATTGTTGTCTGCTTTTCAAAAATGTCTGTGGCTGGTACGTTTCCATGTGTCTGAACATGGCCCCAAAATCCGCAGCTACCCCACTGCTGATCTCTCCATGTAGAACTTTAGAGCCTTTTGTGTCACGGTTTCTTGGCCCATCCACAGAAGTGAGGAACCATTTTTAACAGGAGCCTTAGGGGAATGCTGTGTGGTAGGAAAGATGTGGCTCCTTACGTATTCCAGGAGCTTTCCTCACAGAAATGTGAGGAACATGTGTGTTTTTATTTTATGTTTGAGGTTTGCAGGGCATTGTGGATAAGAAAATGGTGTGGGATGCATGAGAGGCACACCTCCATGGACTCCCCCAGATGTCTACTTTTCAGAGCTGTCTGGGTCTGGTAGGTTGAATATACTACCCACCCCCAGGAGGGGCAGCATGAACATTGGGCCCGGGGTGGGGTGGGGTGGGGTGGAGCACGTGTCCATGCCAAGGGAGGGCCTCTCTCCCCCTCCCAAAAAATATTACAAGAATCTAGTCCCTAATGTCTAGTGGGCTCTACCCCCGCCCCAACCCCCTGGGGCAGATTGGGGCAATTGTCCCCATCAATCCCCTGGGGGGCGGGGGGAGCAGATAGGCTGCCTGCTTTGTTTTTGGGGTGAGGGCATGACCATGCCAATGGTAGACATTTTTTATTTTTAATATAATCCCTGGTATCTAGTGGGCTTTTTGTTGTCTCACCCATCCCGGTGGGGCAGATCAGGAGCAATTCCTTATTTGCCCTGGGGGGGCAGAAAGACTGATCCCTATTTAGATGGGGTGGGGGCATGGCCATGCATATGGTCGGTAGCCCACACCTCTATATATTAAAAAAAAGCTTTCCCTGGATCACGTTCTACCCAATTGGGGTGGAGAGGCAGATCAGGGGTAATTACTCCCATCCGCACCCCAGGGGGCCAGAAAGACTGATGCCCATTTAAATGGGGAGGGGGCATGGCCATGTCCATTGGGGGTAGCTCCCTCTCCTATTTTTAAAATAATAAATGCTTCTCTGACATCTGGTGGGCTTTTTGCATCCCCAGGGTGGGGCAAAAAGACAACTGTCCCATTTTATAGCGGCGGGGCATGGTTATGCCTATAGTGGCCAGCTACCACCCCTATATTTGAAAAGACTTCCTTTCCCTGGTGTCTAATGGCCTCTCTGCCCCCCCACCCCCTGGGAGCAGACTGGGGGTAAGTACCCCCACCCGGTGGGGGTGGAGAAAGATCAATGCCCGTTTAATCAAGATGGGGCATGGCTATGCCCATGGTGGGCATCCCCCACCCCTATATTAAGAAAATGCTTCCATGGTATCTAGTGGGCTTTCTGCCAACACCCCATGGGGCAAATTGTGGCTAATTACCCCCATCATCCCCAAGGGGGACAGAAGGACTGCTGTCCCAGTTAAAAGGGGTGGGTGCATGACCATGCCTGTAGTGGGCAGCCCACACACCATAATTTACTAATAATGCAGTTCCCTGGTGTCCTGTGGTCTCTCTGCCTCTCAGGGAAGCAAAGCGAGGCTAAGTACCCTGATGCTCCCCGAGGGGGGCAGAAAGACTGCTCCAGGTAAATATATTGGCCCATCCCTGGTGGCTAGTGGGTAGATCCCTGCTTGAGGATTACTCTCATGTGGTGATCTCTAAGCAGGGATCTACTGGGAAGAGGTATAATTGAAAAGGGGAGATCACCCCCTTTCCAACAATACCTCATTCTCCCCAATCAGTGCTCGGGCTGAGATATGCGCCCGATCACTGGTGCAGTGAAAGTAAAATGAGCCATTTGGTTTGTTTTATTTTCACTTTACTGTAATGCAGTGCGCCAATTGTCATTACAGTAAAAAACAAAAAATAATAAACACCCAGGCTGGTCTGGAAGCTCTTCCTGAGCAGCCTGAGCTTAAGGAATAAAAGACTCCCCAAAAGGGCATTTATTTATTTCCCCAGTGTCGAACAACTGGCGACATACCCAAAGGGCTAAAGTCAATTTGAGGCAAAATTTTAAATAAACGCAATAAGGCTGCACAAGTAGAGTGAATGGTATGTATATAGCATTGACTACTCAGTCGGGCCTGATTCTCAAACTGCACTCAGAGGCTTTTGTTTATCGAAAGTAGTAAACTTACTGAAAAGTGTAACTTACCTTTTTGAATCAGGCCCTCATTTGTCAGGTACCTAACGTTCGGAATCCTATAAGGGTAAACAGCCTTTTATTTCTCTGAGGTCAATAGAATAGGCAATGTTCATGTGGACTCGTGCACCACATCACTGATCATTTTGTAATGTGCATGTTATATACATGTAATATATTGTATTTATTGTATTCCAGATACTCGATGTGGGCACTATTTAGAGATTGGTGGATGCAGACATTATCATAAATTGGCAGATGTTTTCTGTTCGTCCTGTTTTGGGTCCCATTTTCTTCAAACTCTAAGCAGATTCCACAGTGTGGCCCTAGCTCCAGGGAGCAGAGGATATATTTCAGTACATTTTATTATAGCAGGATCATCTCTATCAAGAGGTGCTATACATTTAACACTATAGTGTGTAGGTCCCGTCGGACATCGAGTTACAGCAATCAGGATGTAAGCAGGTGTGGAAGAGGAAGTTGGGACATTAATATTTAATTCTGCCAGTCCCATCGAAAAAAATCACACAGTAAGACTGAGCTTTACATACTGATATTACACATTTTTACACTACATGTCATCCATTTTCAGCCACGGATAAGACGTGATGTGCCCAGAAGCTTGCATCAGAATCAAGCCTCTAGGTTGCAAGATCACCAATTTAGCCACTTGAACAAAACTGCACTGTAACACTGACCAACAGAGAACACTGAAACGGCTTTTATATGCCTAACTAGGTCTTACATCCCACTACCTCCTTGCAACGCAAACTCCAACAAGCATTGGCAAAGCCAACAGGTCTTGCCTTTGGGCCATGGCTTTTTGGAATACTGTTTAGCATTGGTTGAAAAACAAAATAACAAAAAGGGACAATGATGCAGCGACTTTGGCAATTGTGTTAATCTCTAGTCGCACATATGTGTAACTATGCATGTGCATGCTTACAGAATAAAGTGGGCAGCATTTTCTTTTTTTGACTGATATTAGATGGCAGGTTCCACTTAGATCAGTCAATAAAAAAGAGATTTTAACAGCATGAAAACACATTTGTTTAAAGCACAGCGTTGTGCAGCAAACAGCAGCAGCTATGCCCTTAAAATAAAGCTAAAAAAAATAAGTAATGCCTACAGGGGGAGGGAGGATGAAATGTGGGGGTCGGGTAAGCAACAGTGGCTAGAAGAAGTATTTAAAATACAAGTAAACCCAGGTGAGGGAGGAGGGTAAAATCAATACACTAGAGAAAAGCAACACGAAGCAAGGAGGGCACAGGGAGAATTAGATGAGAGAATGCAGCACAGGACGGTGAGCTTGGGAGAATCGCATAGCGGTGCGAGTTGAAAAACAAGGTACTCTCATGGACTGCTTAACCAAAAATACAAAATAAAGTTCCCTAAAATGAATCGATGGAAAAATACAAGTCGGCCAAGAAAAAGGATGGTAAAGAGGCTGTGTTGCAGGGAATTGACAAACACAAGATGGTAAGAGGAAAATTTCCAAATAAGAAGCAAACAAACAAGTATGGCAATAAATGTAACCAATGGTAAGCAATGAGCACAATGTAAGTTCTTGGAAAGCTCACAATAGATCTTTCGCAAGGAGACAACTTGAGCTGCCTGGTAGACCAGACCTAAACATGAGCAGTATTTTTTAATACTGGCAGTAGCGCTAAAATAAAAGGTGCCCCTCTTTTAGTCTCTAAAAATGTATATAATTTTGAGAAAAATAAAATACCTCAAGATGAACACCCTCTTAGAAAACAACTTAAGCATAAATAATGTGTGACAAATGAATACATAGTACTGCTTTCTGAACATGCATTATTTTATCTTAAATTTGCATCCTTGTATGGGGACAGTTCTTCCATCTTGTCAAATCCTGCATAAGTGTGAAGCAAGTCAATACATTAGACTGAGTCTGCAATAGTTAAATTAAATTGCTTACTTTGGCTGGGGCAATTCATTATATGCGTCTTCACATCCCAGGGAGCTTGTTTGTTTACAGTTTACATGTCATGAATTTAGAGGATATGCATGTGATTGCCCTTGTGGGCCAAGTCGGACCTGAAATCAGTAAAAAACAAAACACAAACCAATATGCGGTTGTCTGGGTTACTCATGTAGGACAGAAGATAATTGCCACACTATTCAATTTTTCTAATTATATTAGGCCTTTGACGTCTGCCTTTTTGCCACATGTGACACGCAACCAAAATAGCCTGGCGTACCAAGTGATTGACGTGTGCGCTGCCAACATCTGTGACGGTGCAAACCCGTTCTGCATGCTCTTCTGTTAACCATTCCGTTGATTAAAGACAATGTTATCAATAATTAATCAACAATTAGAAAAGCCAGACTTCTCGTAAATTATTAAATTTGCACCAATCTGTCTGGGCAGGTTTCAGCCTCGACGGCTTCATGAGGTGGTTGTGAACATTTGCTGGAGCGCACATCACAAAATGAATGTATTGTCTCCTGGTGTGCAAATACTTAGGGCAAATGGCACCTGCTTTACAGCCTTATTTGAGTGCCCCTGCACCAATCATGGGGTCAGTAACCCAGCGGCTACCTTCTCACATTTCCAGAATTATTGTAGCTTAAGTTAAATATGCAAACAGACTGTAGTCCTCAATCCTTGTTCCCCAGTTGCTAATGAGAGTTGGCAGGACCATTGGTTGGCGAATTCAGATGCAAGTTCCTACGACCCAGATATCATGACTGTCAGCGGCCTCTCCCATAATGCACCCCTGAAACTTAGTACCCTAGTGGAACCAAGTTTATCCAAAGAGTCAAAATCACCCAACCCTTCCTTCGCAGAAAAACAATGCCCAAAGCGCACATCCTTATTTTGTGTGTAGCACTAAACCATGTAAGGAGATTTGTATCAAAACCTCAGAAGAGGCTAGGACGTCACGGCTTGGGCATTGTTCATTATTTTGACAGCCCTACAATCCCTATATGTAAATACAAAATTATTAGTGTATTTTTAAATACATAGGTCATAGCATTCAGTTTATCGTGTGTTATGCTGTGTTACACTATATCGGTTATATCTATTACCACCTTCAGAAGTAACACAGACTGCTCATCCTATCTAGCTTTGGAGATTGAAGCATGTATAGGGGTGCCATACTGGGAGTGCAATAGTTTCTGCTCCCCCCCAGGCCACGACAAAACGAATCACATTAGGAGTATCACATGGTCACAACCGTGCCCCGACAATCTTTATTTGACATCCGTGCAATTGGGAGGGTTTGTGATGCCAGGCAGAACAGGGAGGGGTCAATTATACAATGGTGGGTGTGCAAGGAAGGAGTGGTGATTTGTTCGTACTACCACAGTGTGTACTGGGGTAATAGCATCATGATCAGCGGAGTCAATCTACCTCCTCCATCAGATTACCTAAGTGATAGCTTCTATTCCTAATGGTGGTAAATTAGTCTCTAACTCTAAACTGTCTTTCTCCCAGCAGCGCTGATGGAGGCCTGTATGACACTCGCAAAGGACTACGTGGGTGGGTGCTGCTCAGCTGAACCCCACTGCAGCCCCAGAGGGGTGAGAGACCCAGGGCTTAACTTTAGTCAGTGGTTTCCAGTGCTCAGCACCGGCAGGAGCGGCTTGCGGTGCTTTCTTGGGGCGGGCGGCTCGTGGGGGATGGAGTGCTGGGGGGGGGGGGGGGGGGGCGGCGTGCGAATTAATTGAA
Source organism: Pleurodeles waltl (assembly GCF_031143425.1). Classification (NCBI taxonomy): domain Eukaryota; kingdom Metazoa; phylum Chordata; class Amphibia; order Caudata; family Salamandridae; genus Pleurodeles; species Pleurodeles waltl. The sequence continues at coordinate 870,790,255 of NC_090448.1, forward strand.
AAACATTTTTTTTGCTGCAGCTGCGCCACTCCTTTCCTGCAGTACATGTGCAGGCTCATAGCAGCGTTCAGATTGGCTCGGAGTGCACAGCCAGGGAACTCCAGGCAAACTGGGAGCCTCTGCATGCTCTCTCCAGCCCGGCAACTGTGTTGCTGGGCTGGAGACAGCCCAGGGCGCATGTGTGTTTGGACGGCCAGCCAAACATACATGCGCATTGAGGGGGAGTGCTCTCCCATCATAGCCAGTGGCTCTGCCCATTTACTTATTTATTATTGTTTTGTAGTAAACGTTTTGCAGCTGCTGCTGCCGGCAGGGGGGGGTGACGTTCGTCTGCTGTAGTGGAGGAGCCGAGCCTGAGCATCGCACGTATGACAGCTGCCACATGGTGGCAATGTTTGTGTAATTTTGAGATGAGAAGAACAACAGTTGGTTATTAATTCAATTTATAGTAAAAACAACTAATACCTGCTGCCCAAGCCTTTCTTATTTCTTTGGGGGCCTCGAACAGTCGGAGTTGTCACTCTTGTAGCAGTATGCTTGTTAGTAGTTGTGTAGGAATTGTCATTGGCAATGCTGGCCATAGGGTGGTACAAGCTGCGGTGGGCTCCTGATGAGGGACCTGGCACATTTTTTTTTTTAAACAAATTAAACACTGGGGAGGCCCACACTGCCGGCCATTCACCAAATTATAGGCAGACAGCTGGTGATCCATTGGGGATGCCGGTGCTACTCAGACTGTGCACTGCGGGATTACCCTCTGCAATCCCTTTGCACCAAGGTATACAACCAGTAAAGTACTCTCAAACACTCCAATGGAGGGTTTATTTCTTACCGCAGCCTAAAATATTTCTCTACATTTAAAACAGAAATACCACAGTACGTCTCAAGCCTCCCGCTCCAATGCGCATTAACGGTTTATTTTTTAGTTTACAACCACCAAGCATTTTTCCTCTAGAGACCTAACTACAAATGATTAATGAACAAAATCTTGGCAAGAACGGTGACAAAACCATTTCACGCAAGAGAACAAACCAAGGCAGTGTATAAATGCAGTCAATCAATCTAAGGCCACAAACGTTTGAAAAGCAGACTGGTAAGATAGGACAATAGGAGGCAACTGCATGGGGAGGGCGTCTGAATGGCGTAATATGCCCTTACACTCTCTGCCCTTGCTGTCTTCCTGCATTTCTTCAGTGTAGCTTAAGAACCAACAGGACCACCAATGGTCCTACGGTGCATTTTAAGCGAGATGTAGCATAATATAACATCATTTGTAGACAGAGGGAATAGTGTTTCTGTGACAAACCTCTGTACTTTATAAATATTACCTGAAGTTATGAACTTTACATTACTCAAAGAATAGGGGACAGTTGGTATTACAGGCAGGCAAGCTTTTAAGATCTAGGGGCCTCACTTAGTTTGGCAGAGTGAGGGTGCTGTGGTAGATCGGCGAGGCTGCAGCCTTACCAAACCAACAGTTCCTCCATCTCATTTAGGGGTGGGGAACCAATAGGGTCCGAAGAAGGAGCCCTAACTGGCTTGGAAACCTATGACGCGTCCTACCCATCACAGGGCTCCCTGCACGTATGCACTAGAAGGTTCACTCTATTTACTGTGGGCCTTTCAACATTTATTTTTCCTGCCTGAGCCCACCATGAAAGATAAGGCTGTGTGTTAGTTCAGATCATAACCCTATAACAAGTGAAGTCAAATGCGTGGATAATGAGACCTAGTGAACAGCTTTTTTTCTTGGGGTTGGCCTTCTGGAGGATGATCTGTTCTGATTGAAAGAAGGCGTGGGAAGGATCATGTTTCATCTTCAGCTTCCCGATGAGAGAGGTCATCCGTCGTAGCCCAAAGAATAGTCGCAGAATAGAGTAAAACGGTGTGAAAACAGTGTCAGGGCAGGAGGTCTCATTGCAGCAGAAAACCAGAATTATTTTGAGGGATTTCATGTGTTGAGTCAAGATCTCAATTACAAGAAACTCAAGGCTTCTGACCCGGGAACTGCACACTTCTGCACTGCATTCACTCAAGGCCTCTCGTCATCCAATTTACTGTTTCACAGTGCCACCTTCTTAAAAGTCAACTGATCCTCAACTTAAAGATGGTCAAAATCCTATTATAGCCAAAGTGTTGTGAAAGAGGTAAAGTGGCAGCAGTCCTGGAGAGTAAAAAAATCCATTAAAGACATTTAAAAAAAGTCTAGGATAAAAAAAATTCTGCCTGTGTTTGAAGTTGCAAAGGCAGCAAAAATATGAAAGTTAAATTATCTAGAGTACTTTAGAGTACAATATTAGTGAGATTTCCAAGCGATATTAAGTAAGCAGATTCTGGGTTACAGAGGGTATTACACTAATTACACTATCTGGAGTCTACTTGCACTTATATCCCCTTCCCAGTAAAATTTCGATTTTGCGATTTTAGGCTCCTGTTAACTCTACTAGGAGACACCAGTACTCTGACAATCGTGACTCAAAGGCAGCAATGGCAATATTTTAGAAGTCAATTAAACGAAAATCACCTACTGCAGCACCACCGTACACCTAAAAAAGTATAAAAATGTGAGTCTGTAGAAGGCATACTACAAAATATACTCTCTTAATGTGGCCTAGTTCAGCCAGGAACCTAGAGGATCAAAACCATTCCCTTTGCGGTTTTCAGAATAACTCCATCAGCAAACCTCTCTGGAGATCTAGCTTCAGTGCCTGGGCGGAGGCAAATATCACAAATATGCACAGGCTTTTGCCCATCCTAAATCAACAGTGAGACAGCAGCTTCACAACTGAACAGCAAGCACCATTCACAGCAAATAAATTGGCAACAAGCCACAGCCCCACGACCCTATCCCATTCCTAATCTAAGATCCTTTTCTCTGGGAACCCAGCAACTGGCTCTGTGTTCCCTCTCCAGCACAAGCAATAAACAATGAATACAAAGTATAAGAAGACTCAGAAATTAAACTTACCAACTTCAGTTGGACTCCATTGAAACTGAGAGTAACCACCAAGTCTCGTGTTCGCGCCGTGATGACACAATGTGCTACACAGGTCTGTACAGGACATGAAGAAACACAGAATTTATCCTTTCTTGTACTCAGTTTGTAGCCTAAGCTAGGATTCATCCAACAACTTAAACATCTTTAAAAGCTAACTATGTGGTAGTATCTAGAACAGGCTTCTCCGGCGAGTAGCTCGTGAGCTACTGGTAGCTCTCCAACTGCCCAGAAGTAGCTCTCCTGAGTCTAGTATACTAAATTAGAGGACTTTGCTTAACTGAATTAATATATGTATGCCACAATTGAAAACTGTGTATTCACATTGAGAATGTGTGTATTTACAGAACTAAGCAGATGGTTGAATTTCCAAAATATATTTTAAGTTGATATCTGAGTGATGAACCTCCCCAACACCCCTTGATTTATTACTATTATTATTAGCTTGGTGCCAGGGACATTTAAGCTATAGCTATAATGTATTACCCACATAAAGTAATTCCAAAGTGACATAGCCTCTTTTGTTACTGCTGGCTACCCTGCCTGATGCAGAGGTGATCACTATGGGTAATTTTAGATAAGGTGGCAACTAACATAATCCTGTCTGATGTAATCACTGTTACAACACTAAAAATATTAGTAGTTCAGAATGATTTTTATTGATCATAAGTAGCTCTCACAACAGAAAAGGTTGGAGACCCGTGAACTAGACATACAAAAGCCTTGTCCAATTCAACGTAATTACACTCCATATAAGAAACCTGCTCCTACGGATAAGAGAGTAGGCAATCCAGGAAACTGACCTCCAATATTTTTAGCTCGTGAATGAATTCTAAATGAGTTGACAACTGCAATCTACCAACAAAAGGAGAAGGTCTCACTAACATCTGTAATGAAACAATGCAGAACATCACAGACTAACTATACCATTGCAATAATAAGTGCCTAAAGATTTTAAAATAGTTAAAGTTAGTATAAAGTGAATGGACCAAATACTTTGCAGTCAAAAGACAAACTTGTGTACCAAAAGCCCTAAAGATGTAGTCACAAATCTATAACCCAGGAAATACACATTTTTCTCATGCAAAAAAAGGTCAGCTGCTACTAACTCCCAGAAACAATGATGTCTTAGAGTAATAAAAACAGCGATTCACCGCAATCAGTGCCACGAAACGACCCGCTAACATCCAGTGTTTCTTCTTAGAAAAGACAGTTTCCCCTAACACGTCTCTAGTAATGCACATAACGATGTAACAACAAAAATTGCACAACTGTTTCCAAAAGGCATGTTACTTTTTCAGGTCTATTAATCACTCTGAGATTACTCCTTCACTGATGTATAATAACCTATTTTTTACATTAACGTTGGGTCTTTTTTCTTTGGGGATGACTGAAAAGATTCTTGGATTTTCTATTTTTCTCTTTTTTTGCCAGTAATCCTTATCTTATCTGGACACACTTACCTGACCCAAACCCTATATTAATTGCTATTGATACCTTTGGCGTATTTCTGAATTTAGTCTCAGCACTGACGCTAGGTTCGCCCTCTACTAGCCCTTACTACGCAAACTTAATCATTACACTAAACCTAGGCATTCCCTCCTCTCTAATTCTAACATATTCAATACCTCTAACCCTAGCCAACATTTTCCCCTTACTGTTACCCTACACCACACCCTTAATATAACCCTAATTTACATATAAAGGTTTCTGTTTCCAATGTGTTTTGGTCATGTGATTTGTGGCCTACCAAGGTTTCTGCCTCAAGATAAACATGCCACCAATAATGTACTCCTACAGCCATCTGACACGTGTGAGCTAAGTATGTATTATCTCATTACAACCCCCACCCCACAACAGAGATCCAGGCAAATGCTTGACATGAATTCTTACATAATGTCACTTATTACCCAGGAAACCCTTGTTCTCATGAATCATCAAAAAGAACTGTAGGTCGACTGGCCAACACAAACACTACCCATCACTGATGTTTCTATACTCACAAGCTTCCACCCCGAGAGTCGAAAATATTCCTCAATAATGCCACTCATCAAAAGATCATCAATGGACCAGGGAAGGACTTGGTGACGGCTCGTAATCTGAGCAGGCAGGCCACACATGCACACACACATCTTGTAATCAACCATCTACAAGCACACTCACATGCAAGCGCTAAACATTTTTCAAAAACTTACTGGGCTGCATCAGTGATCTCAGGTGGCAGAAGGGAAGCCTTCGAGGTTCCTGGAGGGTTGGGACTGCTGCCTCCTCAATGGTCAGCCAAGGAGAGGAGGCAGCAGTGTCCTACTAGTCACAGAGTGGGATGGGTTCAGTTAGAGTTGCGACCCCACTCCACTCTCTGACACGGTGTCACTGATTGGCACACAGCTCTGTGCACTTCTAGGCTTATAATGAAGCGTCCAGGTCCTAGTCTATCTGTGACGTGCCCATTCGACATGAGGGGGAGAGCCTCAAGGCTTTTTGCAGGTCTAAGGTCACACCCAAAGGGCTGTGAAATTCTCAGCCCGGGAAAGTTCACCTCGGGCAGCCAGGCGCCTGCAAATTTAGTGCATGTGTACCCCCTGGCTGCCTGACATGAACATAAAGAGTACCTGTCAGGTTGACCTTTGCTGAGCCTGAAAGACAGTCTTTAGGTATGCCAAAAAGAGGGGGGGGGGCAGGGCCTCTCCGCCCTTAAGGAGGGGCAGCAGCCGGAATGACTATTATTTGCCAATACCAAGCATGTTTCCCAACTGAACTTCAAAGCAAGGCAGAAAAGAACCCATAAACTTAGTTTAGAAGGTTATGATTTACCTGTTGACTGGTAAACTGGATAACAGTACAAAAAAGGGAAAGACTATGCCCTCCTCAACATAATACACTCAAAAGGCATGGAGCATTGGGGATCTTACTAGTACAGCCACTAAACAGGCAAACTGGATGGCCCTGTTCATTGTCAGTGTCTATGATTTTATATATGTTCTATTACATCCAAGTAAAGGCCCGGGATCTTAGAGAACTTCGCCAGACACTGACCAGTGGAGCTCTCTGGCCTAGTGGTGAACATCAAGACTCCCTGCATTCCATCTTGTATCATTTATGTTCATTAAAAGTGAAAGAAATGACAACACACTGTATGTTTTCTCAGCCAAAGATTATACTTCTAGTACTATAAACAGAAGAGAACATAACTTAAACAATACACTGTTTAATAGGATAAAGGAGTACACTGCATTTCCCATCATCTCTCTGCACAGGAAGTTACATTAGTGGCTTCCTGCCAAAAACATCTGTAAAAGAATAAGCCAAGCAAGAAAACTTTATTTCCCATCTTTAATCTGCAAAGGAAGTCATGGCCTTGGATTCCCACCAAAAATATCTTTAACAGATGCAGCAAAGCAAAATGACTTAATTTCTTATCATCCATCTGCACAGTAAGTCACACACCACTGGATTTACCATCATACATATGGACAGGAAGTAAAATCAATGCATTTCCCATCATCAATCTACACAGGAAGTGACATCACTTCCGCCTTCTTCCTGCTTCAATCAACCTTTCAAGGTAATCCTACCATCTTGGAGTGCCCAGCAAAGGATGCATGTTTGGGTTCTCTCAGGGCTGAGGAAGGCCTTGGGCTAGAATCCTGGTTCCGCTAATACTAATTAATACAAAGTAAGATAACATTAAGTGCCTCATCCAGCACCTATACTGTGAATCCCCACAATCACACCCAGATCTAGGCAACCCAGATGCTAGCATAAGAAAGAGAGAGGAGCACTCATATCAGTATTTTCTTAAAGTCTCTTTCAATAGGAAAACTTATATAAGGACTAATAGCTCATATATAGTTAGGACATCAAGTTGTGTAGAACTTCAGTCAATAGCAATGAGTACCACGGAACAGACGCCAATCAAAGTGTTAATTCTCTATTGCTTGCTAGCACTGAACATGGACACAGTGTTAAAATGCGAACATGAACACAGCCAATGTGTTTCGTCCCGAAACATAGGGACTTCTTCATGGCCCCTTAATAATGAAAAGGGAATATCGCAGTGTAACTTTTGCTCGTATTCCCTTTAATATAATTTCCAAAGGGTTCACAATGCCCACCTAAGATTATAGGCATGGGTTTTGTTACGTTTAGGTATAATCCTCCAATCTTGAGTTCATTCTGGCTTCCTGACCCAAAACAACAGTCAGCATTCAGCCTAGTGTCTACTTCAATATGCGCACTAGTTCATAAAACCTAGATGCTAGCATACGCACAACACATAGATCCTACCTTGTACACACTAGCACACACCCTCAAATTATAGAACTCACATTTCAACTTATGCTCTTTGACACTTGCTCTGCAGTACTCCACACACCAGCATTTCCAAACTTCATCAACTATCACGAGTTTGATGCTAACTTCACCACAGAAATATGGTTCACCCGCAAATCCTTGCACATTCTAGACGCTCGTCTTGCTGAAGCATTCATTGTGTGGACTGCACACATAAGAAGACAGGAGGACTCACTGTCCTTCTGATCCTGCATGCTAGGCAAGGAAGTAACACACAACTCCATGGAACTGCTGAGATGTCATTTTCCACTATCTGAAACTCAGGCTGCTAAATTCCATCTCATCTACAGGCCTCTCAGACAGAACAAGGACAACATTAATTAATTCTATGATCTCCTCAACACATTGTCCATCTGACATGCCCACACTACCCTTTTGGGTGACTTTCACCTCCTAGATAACACAAGTTTCAAACTCATCAACACCATCAATGTGCTGCAGTATGGAACACAACTAACACACTCCAAAGGCCCCATACCTGTCCTTGTCTTCTCATCATCACCAACAAACCAATCCAAAACACCCATACTCTCAGACTGGATTGACCACTTTGCCATCCCTGTCTCTCTTGGACTAGACTGACCACTTTGCCATCTCTATCTTACTGCTCAGCGTCCTACCACAAAAGAGCAGCTGAACCCTGCAGGTCCTTCAAAGATTCTCCATAGACAAGCTAATACTTGACCTTATCTACCACCATATCAACTCCAAGTCTGATGCCAACACCCTTATAAACAACTTCAATACTTTTGGAAAATTATTTGAACATCCACACTCCAATTAAAAGACCACAAGTGCAAGCTAAAGCCTTCAGCACCCTGGTACTCCAAAGACCTTAGTGACAATAAACAAACCAGTAAAGCATGTGCCAATTAATAAAATTGATACAATAAGCAATAAACAGCATAGTAAAACATAATTGCCTAAATTAGTTACAAAGTAAAGGTGTTAGCATAAAGGTAAATAATTTAAAACCATGACAAGTTAAAACTAAATAAAATGGTAGCCTTAAATGGGAAGCAATGGGCGGAAGTCATTATGACACCCTATTTTCTAGATGCTTCATTGCATTGTGCCAATGCCTATGACATTGCCCTGCCTCGCCAAGCCGGCTCGCTTGGAAACAATAACTCAAGGTCACTTGGCAGTTTGAGATTCTATGATGGAACAACTTCGGCCTCACTAGAGTGCGGCATAAGGTAATTAATTCTGGGCAGCAGCATAGATGATGAAGGATGGCTTCTCTTTGACAGACACAAAGCCAACAAGGTGTTAAACCATGGCTATTTAGCCAGTTGGGTCGATACTTGAATACTGGTAGGACCATTAGTCTGGCACATAGTATTAAGGTGGTTGGAGACCGCAGAGGCTCCGCCAGCCACAGACCGCCATATTATGACTCCTGGAGGCTCTCCTCCATAAACTGGGTGGTGAACCGCCAACAGCCATACTGGGGGTACGCGGTGCAGTGGAGGTTGCTCCACTTTCACCGCCACTCCAACACAACACCACCACGCCTATTACAGCTTAGTAATAGGCATGGTGGTGTTGTGGTGACGGGGCGTTGGTGGCGGAGCAAGCACCATGGACCCCGTTCCCTCCCGGACTACCACCGCGACCACCAGGTAAGGGGATTGACCGACAGTGGACGGGGGAGGTGTTGGTATATGCATGCCTGAGTGCATGTTTGGATTTCTGTATTGATGCGTGTATGAATGCGTGTTGGGATGTATGAGTGAATGCATGTATGGTTGCGAGGGTGGGGGCAGTTGTGTGGGGTGTGCCTGTGTGCGGGTGCATGCATGGGTGTTGTGTGTGTGTGTGTGTGTGTATGTCTGCGGGTGTGCGCCTGTATGAGGGGTGGGGGTTAGTGTATGGAGTGGGGGGCTTGTGTTTGTATGGGGGTGGAATCAGGTGCTTGCTGGAGGGGGGGGGTGGCGTGAGGGACCTGCCTACCGGTGACAGGGAAGGAATTACCTGTTACCTGTAGCCCTACTGCCATTATTTTCGTGGCGGGCTACTTCAGTGGAAAACATGGCGGTAGGTCGGGTCACAATACTGCCGGCGGCACTCTGGACAGAGATCAATATCTCCAGACCGGCGGTTCATACCGATGTAGCGGTATGAGTGGTGTTGTGGCAGTTTGCCAGCGGCAAACCCACCACAGTCATAATGTGGTGGCATGCACCGCAAGCCTGTTGGTGGTGCTGCCGGCACTTTACCCTGGCGGTCTGAAGCCTGCCAGGGTCATAATGACCACCTAAGTGTCTACAATTCCTGTTTAACGTCTGTTTTAGGTAAGGCTGCATCTTTGGTGAAGCGTAGGAGTTTGTGATGCAGTGAATGTTTAAGGCGTTACACATTTTTTCCAAGTCAGATTTCCTGGATACTACCACAACCTATTCTTTTAAAATCAGTTTGCTAATGTGGTGTGAAGTGACTGATGTTATTGTTTTCAAGTCGATCTGTAGTGCATTGGCCTAAGTGGTTAAATATGTTGCCCAGAAATTGTTGAAGGCCCTGGTTCCAGAACTGGTTACAGCAAGTTAGTAGTAATATTTGCTAAATGATGCCATGCATTCCAAGTCTTGCCTATTCAAACCAAACTCAAGTTGCAGTAACAATTGTGTGTAGCTTGACAGATTAAAAATTCTTCTGTAGGCTTTACATTGTAATTTAACAAGGGTGGTGGAAAATTTCCCTGGGTAAGCTTGTTATCCGTAGGCGATGAATGGGTGGCAGTATCCCTGCCACCGCTACTGTTAAGATTGCTTCTTCCGAGGGTTTTGGTAATGATTATAAAGTTTACAAAGTGCAAATGTGACTGCTGCTGCTCGTTTCCCAAGTGCATTAGATGTGTGTTGGCCTTGCCATTTTCTGTGAACCATATGCCTGGATAGGTGTACTTAGCTGTCTTTTCGATTTTTAAGTGGCCAAGACTCCATGACTGTTTGAAATTGTGCTTATATTTTCTAAAGACCATGACCTTGGTTTTAGGGGTTATTTTGATTATGGACATTCAGCTGATCCAGTGTGTGTTGCATATTAATTTTAGTGTGATCCAAAATGATCACATCGTCTGCATATGGAGAGACTGGAAGACTGTGAGACCCGATCCTAGTTGGCACTGATTTGGCTTTGGTTATTGCTTTGCTGTGTAGAGGTTAAATAAGATAGGGGCCACCTCACACTCTTGTTTAGGATTTCACGTCATTGGTATTTGTGTTGTAGTCGCATTTACGCTCCCTAGTTTGATCTGCACTAGTGTTGGAATAGAGGGAGAGGATCATTTTCAAGAGGGATCCAGGAATGCCCCCTTGTGCAAGCTATTGTGGAGCTGCTGAAATATCATTTCCCATTCTCTGCAACCAAGACTGTCACATCCCATCTCATCTAAAAGCCTCTCAGGCAGAAAAAGGACTACATTAATTAATTGTCTGACCTCACCATATTGTTCATCTGTCATGCCTATGCTACCTTTTTGGTGACTTTCACCTCCTATATAACAAAAGCTTCAAACTCATCAACAGACTCAATGTGTTACAGTATGGAACACAACAAACACATTCCAAAGGCCACATCCTCTACCTTGTCTTCTCACCATCACTGTTAGAAATTGGGTCTTTGGTTGGCAGTCAGGTTAACCCCCTCCAAGCGAGGACCCTCACCCTAGTCAGGGTAAAAGAGAATCACCCTCAGTTAACCCCCGCTCACTCCCTTGGTAGCTTGGCACGAGAAGGGAGGCTTATCTTCAGAAGCAATGTGAAAAGTATTTGTACCAACACCCACAGTAACTCAGTAAAAACACTACAAAATGACACAACACAGGTTTAGACAAATAGGTAATATTTATCTAAACAAAACAAGACCAAAACAACAAAAATCCAACATACTCAAGTCAAGATATGAATTTAAAAGAATAAGAGTCTTAAAGCCTTTAGAAAACAGTGAGAACACTGTTAGCGCACAAAAGTACCTGGGTAGCATCAAAATAAAGCCGCACAGGTGAGTGAGCATCAAAAAAGGCCAGCAATGTGTCAATTTCTCACTCGCAAGCAAGACCGTTTGTCATTCCTCCTCCGGTCGGGTCGGCGTGCATCGTTTCTCCTCTCCCGCAAGACAGCGATGCGTCGATCCGGACAGGCACCTCGGGTCTGGGCAGGCTTTGCATTGTTTTTCCGTGCCCAGCGATGTTGCATTGAAAATCCGGTCGCAGGGTATCACAAAACCGTGGTGCATGGGGTTTGCGTAGTTATCAGCACCCGCTAGTGGGTGTTGCTTGTTGTTTCTCCAGAACTACCAGTGTGGCTTAAGGTCGGGCTGTAACATGGAGAAGACCGCTACCTTACATATAATAGACGATGCTCGCCTCACCACAGATGAAGATGAACCCCTGCCTCCTTATATTGGTGGGTCTCTCCGCTGCCTTTGTCACAGTCAAATATCCCATCTTCCTATGCACACTGGAGTCAAGACTGGGATTCACTGCCACTTTCCTTCAATGGTTCTCCTCCATTTCCAACCAATACCAGTTAGTTCACATGGGCACCTCAAGGTCCCAAAAGATTCATCAGAGGACACTTCCCCATCACGCTGGAAGCAAAGCATTTCTCTTCCGATCATGTGATGGGGGCCTGAGAGGCTTCAAAGGGAAGGAAAGGACTTTCCTTCCATTTGAAACGCCCACTAGACACCAGGGATTTATTTTTCTATGGAAACTGGCATGAGGGGAGCGACCCCTTGGGCAAGGGTCGCTCCCCAGGCAGGCAATATTTTTCAAGCCCTTTTTTTGCCCCCCCCTTGGGGGCAGATCGGCCTATTGTTAGGCCGATCTGCCCCCAGGTGGGGCAGAATCCACTAGGTGCCAGGGATCATTTTTTGTTTGTTTTGTGTTTTTTTGTTGTTTTTTTTTTAAAGTTTAGAGTGACCCCTTAGGTAAGGGTCGCTCCCTATGGGGCAAATTATATTTAGGCCATTTCTGGCCCCCTTGGGGGCAGATTGGCCTATTTTCAGCAGGCCAGTCTGCCCCCAAGGGGGGCAGAAACCACTAGACACCAGGGAGTTTTTTTTTGTTGCGCCAAATTCACGGAAAGGGAGCGACCCCTTAGGCAAGGGTCGCTCCCCGGGGGGCAAATTTATTTTAGGCCATTTCTGCCCCCACCCCGGGGGCAGATTGGCCTATTGTTATTAGGCCGATCCGCCCCCAGGGGGGGCAGAAACCTCTAGGTGCCAGGGATACATTTTTTTTTTTTTTTGTTTTGTTTTTTAGAGGTGGGGAGCGACCCCTTAGGCAAGGGTCACTCCTCTGGGGGGCAAATTTATTTTAGGCCATTTCTGCCCCCACCCCGGGGGCAGATTGGCCTATTGTTATTAGGCCGATCCGCCCCCAGGGGGGGCAGAAACCTCTAGGTGCCAGGGATAAATTTTTTTTTTTTTTGTTTTGTTTTTTAGAGGTGGGGAGCGACCCCTTAGGCAAGGGTCACTCCTCTGGGGGGCAAATTGTATTTAGACCATTTCTGCCTCCCTTGGTGGCCGATTGGCTGATTTTTGTTAGGCCATCTGCTCTCAGGGGGGGGGGCAGAAACCACTAGGCACCGGGGATCTTTTTTTTTGCGCCAATTTCACACAAGGGGAGCGACCCGTTGGGCAAGGGTTGTTCTCTGGGGGAGGGAGGGCAAATTTATTTTAGGCCTTTTCTGCCCCCCGGGGGGCAGATCAGCCTATTGTTATTAGGCCGAACTGCCCCCAGGTGTGGCAGAAACCTCTAGGCGCCAGGGATAAAAAAAAATGTGGGTTTTTCTTTTTTTGTTTTGTTTTTTTAGAGGTGGGGAGCGACCCTTTAGTCAAGGGTCGCCCCCCTGAGGGGCAAATTGTATTTAGACCATTTCTGCCCCCCTTGGGGGCAGATCGGCCGATTTTTCTTAGGCCAATCTGTTCCCAAGGGGGGGGCAGAAACCACTTAGGCACCAGGGATTTGTGTGTGTGTATGCGTGTTTTCTTTATGGGGGCAGCCCCTTGGGTAAGGGTCGCTCCCCATGGGGGCACATTACCCTTGGGGGCAGATGGGTCTATTTTTGGAAGGCCCATCTGCCCCCAAGGGGGGGGCAGAAAGCAAACCAGAGGCCAGGGAAGTTTTTTTTCTTCAAAAATAAGAGGGTCTGGATATGGCCATACCCCCACCCCAAATAAATGGGGCCAAAGTTGTTCTGCCCACCAGTGGTCAGATGGGGCAATTACCCCTTATCCACACCCCGGGTGGGCAGAAAGTATACTAGATGCCAGGGAATTTTAAAAAACCAATAAATATTGGGTAGTGGCTACCAACCAGTATGGGCCTGTTTATACCCCCACCCCAACTGAAGGGGGTAACAGTCTTTCAGCTCTCCCCCGCACTCTAAAACATCTTATCTCACAGCAAGCAAGAAGATATTTGATTATTTTGGGTTTTAGTTTCACATTTGGGCCATGAGAGCTTGGCTAACTCTCATAATCTTCCCACTTGGAATGATGAGGGCTGCACTTTATGGACTTTGGGACGCAGCCATGTAGAAAAATCTACAAGACCTAGACACATCTGAAAACTAAACATCGGGGTGATTCCAGGGTGGTGTGTTTCACATGCACCCTGCACCATTTTTGTACCCACAATCCCCTGCAAACCTCCAACTTTGCTGGAAATCACACATTTTTCCCACGTTTTTGTGATGGAACCTTACGGAATCTGCAGGAATCCACAAAATTCCTACCACCCAGCATTGTCTCATCTATACTGATAAAAATTCTGCTGCACTTGTCAGCCTAAAAATTGTTTTTTTGCAAACTGCCCTTTTGGACCTCCTTTGGTTCCCCCTCAATATCGACATGTTTTTGGCTCTTCCCTTTCACAAGCACTTGGCCCACCTACACAAATGAGGTATCATTTTTACTGGGAGACTGAGGGGAACATTAGATGGTATGAACTTTGTCCCAGTGCGGTGATCCCACACAGAAATGTGGGAAAAATGTGATTTTTAATCTAAATTTGAGGTTTGCAGAGGATTCTGTGTAAGAAAACATTGGGGGATCCACGCAAGTCACACCTCACTGGACTCCCACGGGTGTCTAGTTTTCAGAAATGTCTGGGTTTGGTAGGTTTCCCTAGAAGGCTGCTGAGCCCAGGACCAAAAACGCAGGTGCCCCCCGCAAAAACAGGTAGTTTTGTATTTGATAATTTTGATGTGTCTAGGTAGTGTTTTGGGGCAATTCCTTTCGCGTGCAGTAGGCCCACCCACAAAAGTGAGGTACCATTTTTATCGGGAGACTTGGGGGAATGCTGGGTGGAAGGAAATTTGTGGCTCCTCTCTGACTCCAGAACTTTCTGTCACCGAAATGAGAGGAAAAAGTGTTTTTTTGGCCGAATTTTGAGGTTTGCAAAGGATTCTGGGTAACAGAACCTGGTCAGAGCCCCACAAGTCACCCCATGTTGGATTCCCCTAGGTGTCTAGTTTTTTAAACTGCGCATTCTTGCTAGGTTTCCCTAGGTGCCGGCTGAGCTAGAGGCCAAAATCCACAGCTAGGCACTTTGCAAAAAACAGCTCTGTTTTCTCTGTGAAACTGTGATGTGTCCACGTTGTGTTTTGGGGCTTTTCCTGCTGCGAGCGCTAGGCCTACCCCCACAAGTAAGGTACCATTTTTATCGGCAGACATGGGGGAACACAGAATAGCAAAACAAGTGTTATTGCCTCTTGTCTTTCGCTACATTTTTCCTTCCAAATGAAAGATAGTGTGTAAAAAAGACGTCTATTTGAGAAATGCCCTGTAATTCACATGCTAGTATAGGCATCACGGAATTCAGAAATCAGCAAATAACCACTGCTTCTCAACACCTTATCTTGTGGCCATTGTGGAAATACAAAGGTTTTCTTGATACCTATTTTTCATTTCTTATATTTCAGCAAATTAATTGCTGTATACCCGGTAAAGAATAAAAACCCATTGCAAGGTGCAGCTTATTTATTGGCTCTGGGTACCTAGGGTTCTTGATGAACCTCGAAGCCCTGTAAATCCCCGCAACCGGAAGAGTCGAGCTGACGTAACGGTATATTGCTTTCAAAAACCTGACATGACAGGAAAAAGTTACAGATTAAAACGTGGAGAAAAATGGCTGTTTTTTTCACCTCAATTTCAATATTCTTTTATTTCAGCTGTTATTTTCTGTAGGAAACATTTGTAGGATCTACACAAATGACCCCTTGCTGAATTCAGAATGTTGTCTACTTTTCAGAAATGTTTAACTTTCTGGGATCCACCAATGGTTTCTCACCCATTTCGGTCACTAACTGGAAGAAGGCTAAAAGCACAAAAAATAGTAAAAATGGGCTATGCCCTAGTAAAATGTCAACATTTTGTTGAAAAATTGGGTTTTCTAATTCAAGTCTGCATGACCTGAAAGCTGGGAAGATGGTGATTTTACCACTGCAAACCCTTTGTTGATGCCATTTTCAGGGGAAAAAACACGAGCCTTCTTCTGCAGCCCTTTTTTCCCATTTGTTTTTTTAAAAACGATTTTTGGCTTATTTCTTGGTCTCCAGGGGAACCCACAAAGTCTGGGTACCTCTAGAATCCCTAGGATGTTGGAAAAAAAGGACGCAAATTTGGCTTGGCTAGCTTATGTGAACAAAAATTTATGAGGGCCTAAGCGCGAACTACTCCAAATAGCCAAAAAAAGGCTCGCCACAGGAGGGGAAAAGGCCTGGCAGCGAAGGGGTTAAGGGTATCCTACACATCTCATACAGGGTCTGAAGAAATGTGATAATTTTGTCCACATCCTGATGGAACTCCATTGGCTTCCCATGCTGACCCGCACATTTTCAAAACCAGCTGCATTATTTACAAGGCCATCAGGACTTACCCCGCTTATCCTGCAAACAAGCTCACCATCCCTGAAGGTTCTTGGCACACCCACTGCCAGGACCTATCAGACAGCAGACTAAGAATGGTAACAGAGAAAAACACAAGGCAGCAGCCCATTCTTACCTATACATCCAGGGTCTGGAACAATATCTCTCTATCTGTTAGCACCACCTCCACCCTGCTCCAATTTAGATAAGAGGTAAAGACTCACGCCTACATCACAGTGCAGTAACAATCCACCCAGCAGCTACCTTTTCTATCACTCATTGACCCTGTACAGTGCCACGCTACCTTGTGGCTAGTTTATGCTATATACATACCACATGCATGTATACATACGGAAGCACTGTTTTTATTATCAATCATCCAGCCTTACAATGGCCTGAAAGAGAGCAAGCAGTTTGTTTCTATTATGTAACGTGAATGATATCATCTCCCTCTACCCTTTGACTCATTTAACACCGGAAACCGGACATGGCCTTTCATTTGCGCAGTGTGGGTTTGCTTGACACGATCGAGGAAAGGCTCTCAAAACAAATCAAAAGAACGCATTCAAACTGCAAGACACACAATTTAAAAATCAATGCAAGGCAGAGTCTATCAGCCTTTGAATTAGAGCACACTGAAGTGGAGTCTGGGTGGTGACGTCAAATTAGGATGTGACTGAAAAGGCTTCAGCGTCGATAAGGCACTTTCGCAATGAAACAAGCTGTGTGTTTGGGTGGCATTCTTTGCTGCCATTGGTAGTCACAAGTAAGACAACCATCAACAAATCAGTACAAAATGGGGATGGAAAGCATTTTGGCTAAAAGGAGCATAAAACCAACAAATAAATTCTTCACGTTTACAAAGCAATATCTGCACAATTTTAAAAAGGCAAAAAATTACCAAATCCTGTACATCTTTTTGCACTCTCCTGGCCAGTCTCTTATCTTTCCTGTTCTTTTTCTGCAATGCTTTGAAGCAACCTACCCTAGTATAAAGCACTAGTAAGCCTTAATGCATATGTCTTTAGTTAACTGAAGAAGCACATGGTTCTTCTCATAGTGAATCTTTGACTATTAAAGCCAGATGTACGAAAGTTCCATTTCGCATTTCCTAAATAATGAATCCTAAGAAATCGATATTTAGGAAATGCAAAATGGACTGTAAGAAAATTCCAAATTCCTAATAGCGATTCCAACAGAGTCGCAATCGCTATTAGGAAATTGGTATATAGAAAATGCAAAACCATTTCTACCTATGGGCCTGTAGGAATGGTTTTGCATTTCCAAATTTGCCAAATTTCGAAATGCAAAGGCTTTCGTACCAATGGGCCTAAGACCCGCTTAAATCTAATGGAAGAAAAAGTGGTGCTCTTGAAAAGCACTCCTATGCTCTCTGGGCAAGTGCGCACTTCAAGACACTGCAAAAAGTGCAGTTTGGGTGTCTTTTGCCATTTTGCACATGGTTACCATCAATCTGGATTCGACGATTATAGCATTTCCTAAATGGCCATTTCACATTTAGGAAATGCTATGTACTTGTTCTTGAGAAATCGAAAATAGGAAATCCCTATTTGCAATTTCCTATTTTGTGACTATCAAACTGCGATTTCTACTAAGTAGAAATCACAGTTTCCGTTACCACAGATCCCTTTGGACATTTAAAAAGGGAGTTTTGCATTTCTTAGTGGGCCGAAATTGTGATTCGGCCTGTTAAGAAATGCAAAAACCTTTCATGCATATGGGCCTTAGTCCTGACTCTTGAAATGTCTTTCATTGACAGGTAAAGATCAGACCGTTTTACACAGCTAGAATAAAGCAATTCGGGAGCTCGGGTGGGCGCATATTCTACCCCTTCTGTGTCAAAGCTATGTCCCCAGCACACCCATCAGCTTCCCCAATTTAGTTTCTTTTCTCTCGGTTTAAAGCATACTGTTGATAAAAATAGACAAAAAGAGGAACCTGTGGGATACTTTAAAGAAATTGGGGCAGTATGACTAGATGTAGAAGAATTACTGTGGTGAGCAATTCGTTCTACAACATCCCTGTTTGCATTCATTCGAACGTGCTAGAATATTCTAGAACACCCTCAACAAAGTGGGAGACGAGTGCTAGGTGTGACGCTCCAGGGCATGACGTCTGATCGAACTGTGCATCTGTTCTGGAACAGAGGTCCAATATGTAGTGTCTGCAGAAAGTACTTAAGTGGTTGTTTTGCAGATCACATTAAGACAAATGTGGTGCCTGATATCAAGAGATGCTGCCTTGGCCTGCATGAACATGGATCCAGTCCAGTGAAAAGTGCAACTCCTCACACAACAGTAGTATTCAAGTTACGTTTGCCAAAGTTAGGGATAACATGTGTGACAAAAAAATCCCCTTTAAGGATATAGAATTTTTGTCCGATCCACCTAAATCATGGGGGCCATCCCTAAGTGGTGGTGGAGTGCCCTTTCAGCAAAATAAAAATCTTAAAAAATCAATAAAAAAATGTAGAGAAGCAGACTCAGACTTTTTATTTCACGTGAAAGTCTGACAGGACCTTTGGTGAAAATCAATAGAGAATACTCATAACACTTTATCCTTATTAATAGGGACTGTTGTCGGAGAAGGATTAGTGATTATTAAATGTCTCATCATAAGACCTTATGGAAAGGGACGTGTAAGCCCACTTTCCAATTTAACAAAAGTGAGTTTAAAAGTTGTAAGAGTGTACAATGCTGAGACTATACATAATTCATAAACAGGACACCATTTCCTAATAGATAGATATCACTGAGACCACAAATATACCTAATTATAAGAGCACTGCAGCAAGAAATAATCTCTGCCTTCAGTCCTATAGATGCAAAGGTAGTTAAGTGGGGCCGAAAGGGTCCACCTTGGAAAACAAAGAGCTAAGAGGAAAAAAAACACCACAACATCGTCCAACTTTCTCTGAGTGGAAATAGCACTTTCCACCCAGAGACAGGCATAAGAACACAAACTTATAGCTGAGAAAGACAAACCTTTCAAGGAGTCTTTCCTTTCAACAATGTGAATGAACTAACTATTGTCCCTGGAGACAAAAACATTTATATATTTAAAAAAAAAACTAAAATAAAAGATCAGTGTTGCTACCTTATTGTGCCACTTGCATTCATAGTAAATTTGTATTCAAATGATTTGCATTATCCAACTGATTTGCATATCTGGTCATAAGAGATCGCAAAATGCCTAGTTTACCACCAGGATTTCTCATCTAATGCCCACCTCTGTAGCCCTACAGCAAGCAGGCAAAGTTAAGAAGAGTAAGTGCTCCTTTACCTGCTGATATCAAACATGGAAGTGGCAGAGATCAGCATACTTGAAACACCACCACTGGCCAGTATACTGCCTTCAGTTGTAGGATGCTGTTGTGATTTGATCTGTCCAAGGGAGTCCATGTATGGGCATTGAGGAGGCCAAGAGATTCCCATTATCATAATCAGAAGGGATTTTGCACTTGGAATCTCTTGATCTGGAAGGCTGACGGACAACCCATATCAAAGGGCTGGTGGGGATAAAAGTCTCACTTTACTGCCTAAGAGACTAGTTTCAGTGAGGTTTGCTGCAGGATGTCTTACTTACAGAACTGTGATAGCTGAAGCTGAGTACATGGGTATTAGATGACCTCAGGGAGCAATCAGGACAACCATAATAAATCATCTGACTGTGGTACAAGACTAAAACTGAAAATAAGAGGAAGTATCTTGCATAGCCTGGATTTACATACATTGTGGGGTGGGGAAGAGGACCTTGCCTACGTCTGTATCCAACACAACCAAACCACTGAGACAGACTACTGAGTATCTGAGTTTGTTAATTTCAGACTTCCTCTTCCCCAGAGCCGCATATTCATAGCTATGTCTAATTATGACAGGCTTCTCCGACGAGAGGCTCGTGAACTAAGGGTAGCTCTCCAGCTACTTGTAAGCTCTCTTGTGTGCAGTCCAGCCTAATAAATTAGAAGATTTTACATGGCTGAATTAATATATGTATACCAAAATTGATAAGCATGTATTTAGATGACAATGTGTGTAGTTTCATATTTCATAAGCTGATGTTTGGGGAAAATGGTTGCATTTCGAAAATTCATTTGAAGCTGATATTTGAGTGATAAAATCATGTGGCATTGGGGAGACTTATTACTAACATTATTACCTTATAGCCAGGGGCCTGCAGCAATGGCTGCTATATATTACCCACATAAAGGCATTCCAAATTGGAACCCTACTAATTTCATGCGTTTGTAAGAATTATCAATACAAAGGTCCTTGGGACTGCAAAGAGAACTGTATCACACACTGATGCTATTCCGTGGCAAGTCATGCGATGTGGGCACCACTGTGATGATCGTTGCTAGCATAAATTGGAGACTCCTGTGTTGAATGCTAGAAATTCTGTTGGACTCTTTAGGCTTGCGCAGCACCTCAGCTTACCCTGCAGAGGTAGGATGTCTTGACGCATTGAAGCAAGCCACCGTTTTAAGTGGCAAGGGTTCTTCGAGGTAGCATGGGAGTGAGATATGGAGGCTCCAGAAGTGGTGGAAAGTTGCGCGTGTAGAAAGACATTATAGGATAGAGAAAGAGGAGATTGGAGACAAAAGGGTGGCAAGTTAAGACAGTGGCTCTAGAGTGAACAGTGTCAAATGGGGCTGGTGAGCAAGAACGAGGGATGGCTGGAGGGAATGAAAAGAAGCATAAGAATTATATGTAGCCGAAGCACCAGTAACTAACAAGGAGAGAAGGAAGCTTTCTTGTCACAATGCCATCATCAATGAAACTGTGTTCCAGTCAAGCGGAGTCTGCAAAGGCCTGCTGTATCCTACTCACTGTGCCCTAAGGCTACACCCTCAACATCATCAAGGGCCTGGAGGAAGAGAGCTCCTTCCTCGGGCTGTATTACAACCCTTACCCCATGAAGCACTAGTTTGTTGCTTGTGTTTTTTTGCCGATAGATACATTGTTCGTGAGCAGAAGATGGATAAATCTTTAGGCATAGATTCGCATATTAGATTTTAGTGTGATTCTCACTTTGTGCTGCTGATTAATCCTTCAGGAGCAGATTGTAACATCTAAAGCTGTGAAAATGCCACAGTGATCAATAAAGGGCCTCACAGAGCGGGTTACGACCGAATATAAGAGATTTATATGAGAGAAGACAATGGTGCCTCCCACTCGGTAGCCAGTTGTCTTGGGATATTAATACCAATGCACGCACACTACAAAACAAACATACCTTAGCACTTAAACACCCTACCGGAGCCCAACTCAACAGTACGCTAGATACTGACTTTGTCAAGAGGAAGCCGTGGTCGGCCCTGCGGGGACTTGAACCTACACACAGACGCCTACGACCCGCCGCCCACCCCCTCGCATGCTGTTCGAGCGGAGTCCTCCAACTCTCCGCGTGTACGGCGGAAACCTCCCAGGGAAATGGAAGGCAGCGTGCCTAGTATTGTTCAACTGAGCGTCTATTTATAAGATCAATCCAATGCTATAAATTCTTTTACACTTACTTAATATAGTGCGCGCTGCCTGCCCACTGATGCGATATCAGGAACCTGCAAGCTCCCCATTCGCCAACTGTGCCACTGTAGATAGTATGAAGCAAGTACGCGCCTGTTGCCAGGGCAACAATACAGCGCGCAAAGAGTGCCAAGCTGTGTTAATTCCTTCGCCCGTGAACCCCAGGGGAACAATAACATTCATCTTCATTCTCCCTTTGTCTCTTTCTGCTTTTTCACAATATCAAATTCATCTGGCGCACCTGAAACGTTAGGATCCTAGAAAACGCACCAAAACATGTTGACTTTTTTTCTTCCGAAAGTGGGGGCGCTTGTCTATCTTGAACCACTCAGAGCATTGCTGTGGGAGACGTGGTCAACGCCTGTATTTTATTGTCATTCATATAGGACAGGGCTAGACATTGTTAAAATCAGGGGCAGCTCCTCTGTATGGGCGGAGGAGCGTCTCTCCCACTCTCCGCCCCCCACCAGCAGCAACCGCTGCAACCGTATGCACATGGAAAGGATAAGAAACCATGTTTATTATCCTTTCCTCGTGAAAGGGGTGGGGCACTGTGCACTCCCCTCAGAGCGCATGTGTGTTTGGCCGGCCAAACACACGCGCAATAGGCCATCTCCGGCCCGGCAGCTGTGTTGCTGGGCTGGAGAGAGCCTGCACAGGCTCCCTGTCTGCCTGGGAGCGCCCTTGCTGGGAGTGCACTGAGCAGAGTCAGGATTGGCGCAGGGCAGGCTGGGAGCCTGTGCCTGGAGCCTGCAGGAGATGAGCAGCGTGTTGGCGGCGGCGCAAGAAGGTAAGTGTAGTTAAAAAAAAAATTATGAATCCTCCCCAAGTCCCCGCCCCTGCACGGCCCGCCCCCTTTATAACCCACAAGCCACGACTAGTAAAAATAGAGTCGCCGTGAAGCACTTGTTGGTGTGTACTCTCTGAGGCCGCACGCCAAAATGAGAGCATGCTTGGCACATATGAATGCGCGTCATGTCTAAGGCAACCCCTAACTCCTCCGTGGTGTAAAGGGCATGTCACAACGACTTGTTCACACAAGAAAACGACACTGACCTGGGGACACTACCTTAAGGAAAGGTATAAGTAAGAAGAATCGAGAGACTCAGGGAGGATGTGAGAGATAGAACAGGCGCGGGAAAGTGGCATGAAAGTATTAAAGAAACACAAACAAAACAGGGAGAGAGATGCACCGTGAGAGAAAAAGAGTGTTAGCAGAGAAATAAATTAAGGCGACTGAGAAAAACTGGAGTGGAGAGAGAGAGTAAAAGACAAAGAATGAGAAAATGAGGCAAAGAATGCAAGAAAGTGAAATAATGAGAGAGATAGAGTGTGTGAACAAGAAACAGAAAGTGTTTGTGAGTGCGTGTGTCTGTCTATATTTAGTGACATTTTGTGGGGGGACTGACCCCTGAGTCTGCGACCTCCTTTTTTGCTTTCAGCTCATTTCTGTCACAGAATATGAACAATCTTCTCACTGGAAGGCGTCAGTACTAGGCACTCTCAAGACCATCCACAGTTGCCTCCTGTAATTATGATATTGCATCAGCACAAGCCAAACTATTTCGGACACTGGTAACAATAAAATCACCAATTATGGCAGTGATGTCATGTGTGATGAGATCATGAGTAGGAGGAGCAAGTTATGGTTTGCACAGCTAACAATGCCAGGGGGAATTCAGTGTTTTTAGCTTTACAATAACATTACATTAACTTTAGTTTATATGACATGCACGCACGCACACAAACATATAATATTGATTTATAAAACCACAGTAAAAACGTAGCTACGGTTAACTGCACAAAGTATACCATGTTTCAAGTTGCCTGCCGTGTTTTGCTCAAGGAAGATAGCCTTTTTAGCTATGTCTACTAAACAGTGAAATCTGTCTGTTGGCGAAAAAATATATTGTCAGCTTACCGGCTGCTTAGAGCCCATCCACTGCTTACTATTGGTTGACTTTACTGTCACTATCATTTGCTTGCTTTTCATCCATTAGCTTGTGTGGGCTTTCCTTCCTCTTCTAGTATTTGTTGCTCCCCTGGACCATGAATGTTTTACTTGTATCCCGCCACTGCTTGTTGTTTGAGCACTACTTTTTTTCTTTTTGGTTAAGCATTCCATGGGAGTGCACTTGTTTTCCAGCTGCCTTCTTCCTGAACTTCTCTTTCATCTCCAAACTCTGTGTTGCTGTTTCTCAGGTGTATCTCTTCTCCCATGCCCCCTCCATGTTGCACTTTCCCTCGTGTAGTTCTCTCTTGCTTTGTTGCCCATTTGTTTCCCGCTGCCAGCTTAATACTGCTTTCTTGCCCATTACTCCACCATCACCCCTTCCAAAGATGAGACCTGTTGGGTTTGCTAATGCTTGTTTTGCCTAAGCCACTGGCAAAGTCATGTATGGAGCATGATGGGGGACATAGGTTGTGGTGTACATTGCATAACATAACTGGTAAATGACAGGGCTAAACGATAACTCACCCTTAAAGGTGGATTTATGAGTGAATATCTAATCTTTTTATCATGACTGCATTCACCTGTCATGTACCAATTCTATGCAGCACATAGGCTTTGGTTGTTCACAACAGGGACTGAAGGGAGGAACTGGCCTTTGACCAGGCCCTGCAACCAACCCCTAACCCACGGCCAACCCCTGCTGCACCTGGTCAACAGCATGGCACACTAGTGGTTGGTTACTGGGCATGACCATCAGCAAGGCTATGCATCATGTGCCTGTATATCCTACCAGTGCCTTCACCCCACCAAAGACATGATTTTGTAAAGTAGTGCCTGTTTCCTTATGCAATATGACACAATATTCTATGCCTCTGAGTGCTCTCAACTTTTCCCTAGTGGTAGGCACCTCTAGTAGTGGCTCACCTTTAATGTGAATTTGTTTTCCTGGAGCTAAAATCATGGTTTTGACTCAAATTACGAGTTTCAAGATGGCAGAAACAATTTTAATCAACATCATCCACTAACTAACTATATTCCTCAAAAATTAAAATGTGATTGATCAAAATTGTAATTTTGAAAATCACACTTTTAAACAGCAAAGTATACAAAAGTGTTAACCCTTTTAAGCCCACCTAGAAACCATTCAAAGCATTAATATCTCAAAAACTCCTGAACGGATTTAGACCAAAACCACAAAAAGTACGCTTTCTTTTATGTCAAGTCTGGTGTAAGTCTGTACAGCGGTTTTTGCTGTAGCTCTGAATGGAATTTCGTGTGAATGCTAAAATGAGAAATGACTGTCCCCTTAACTTTTTTCCCACTGCTCGCAGCTGCACGAGAATTGGCATGCCAGACCTTTGCTGTTTACACTAAGCAAACTCCAAATTTGATGCATATCAATCCAGGAGGACTAAAGTCACAGACAAATCAAAAAAGCCTTTTCCATTGAAAGTGTGGCTTAAATATAACTATACACTGGCAATTGTGTAGGGCCAGGCCCTGCGCCCAATCCCGTGCCGCACATGGTGAGTGACATCTCACTTTACGTTCTCACTTTACGTTAAAAAACATAGAAACTCACTGAAAAAACAAAGGGTAAAGATACGTAACAGTTAGGTCTTGCTCATAATAATATAAAAACATTTAAAAACCAAAAAAACACGGAAGTTCGTGAGTTATAGTTTACTGGGCGAACTTTAGCCTGTGCACTCACCATGCACTGTATACGTCTTCACATATTACGTAACTCATGACATGGGAAATGGTATAATAGATGACATCACTGATGAGAACCCAGCTTTGCTCTCAATCAGCAGAAGTAGAAATAAAAGATGCTCCAGCTTGGCGGGAACAAAGCAATATAGCCTGCTCCTGATGCCACCCTGGATAGGTGCTAGCTGGGGAGCCAGCAGGGGTAACATTAAAAAAAGATTGTGGGTGCCCCAGATGGCACCCTACGAATTAACAAAGTTGTGGGTCTTCCGGGTGGCTCTGGGAATCCACGGTAAATATACAAATGGCAGACTATTGCTGGCAGCCAGGATGGGTGTTGGCTGGGGAGCCAACAGGGAATATGGGGGTTTGAAGCTCAGCCCGCACCCCTAAGTGTACGTAAAGTGTGGGTGTCCCTGGTGGAACCGGGACACCCAAAAGAAATGAAGAAAAAAAAAGGAATGATAAATGAGCGCCAGAAGCCGCTCATTCATTATTCACTGCTCCTAGGCAAAGAGCACGTAATAATGCCCTGCAAGATAATGCCCTGTAAGGGCTTTTAATGATATTTGCTGATCCTGGTGATGCCCCTAGAGGGGTCAGGAGTACCTACCATTATTTCTTGAATGTTGTGGAGGGCTGCATGGAGCACAGCAGCTCTCAGCAACAACTGCAATAAGTCTCCAGGGTCATCAACGCAATGACTCAAAGAGAGCTCACGATGGCTTGGGCACCTGTGGAGGATGGGGGCCTGACAGGGGTTGCATAGTAAAGGACATCTTAACGGTTAAAGGGACATTATAATGAGGTGAAAATGTCACTTAAACTTGTTGGTTAAATGAACAAAACCACTGAAATTCGCCATGGACTCCTAAATACACCACAATTTACTGCACTCATGACATCTTTGATAACGTCAGTGATAATGTTACTGTAACATTTGCAGTAAAACTTTAGGAGAAAACTGTGCATGGTGAGGGTGCAAGTTATAGTTACCCCCAGTTGCGAGTTATAGGTACTTGAAGTAACTAACTATAACAGGTGAATTTCTATAGTTTTGTACTTTTAAAAAGTGAGCCTAACTATGTCTCTGTAACCTTTGGTTTTTACAGTGAAAAAAATATATAAATATATTAATGTTTTCAATATATACATATCACCTCTATATATATATATATATATATATATATATATATATATATATATATATATATATATATCCCCTCCATAGAAACACACCGGGCACTCACGGGGTACAAACACTCCAAGATTTTAATTCAGCAAACAGATGCATTTGGGCTTCATGCCTTCTTCAATGTTTGCTCTGTAAATCAATGAGGAGGCGTAATTTAAAGGCTTAAAACTGCACTCAATGGAGAGCTACACATCAGCATAAAAAGGGGTCTGTCCGATCAAAGTATACAATACAGTGTTTTTGTCCGCCATGTTTAGGAATAACACGCAGTAACGGGTCAGACACTGTCAAACATAATTACGACGGTATCACGTGCGTCGCCTTTAATAGGCTCCTTATAATCAATTTTCATCACACGTAAGAGACAACATGCGGGAATTTAACCAATTTATCACCTAACTATGGCCCTAATCTAATCAATCCTCCAATACGAATTATGCCCTGAATGGGCTGTCATGTGTGTCCCCATGAGCACCCCCCCACCCCCCAGGTTAATTTTGCCCTTGGGGACCCATGCCCTGGGACCCGGTTGCATATTTGAAGAAAGAGGGGGGCACATGTGGCCCCACTCCCACGGCCGATTTTGGCCCCTGGGACCCCATCGTCTGGGGCTTAGCCAACAAAAAGGGTTGGTGCCCACTTGCACTGGGGGCCGTGGGTGGGAGTCCAAAGGCCCCTGCACCCCCACACTGCTCCCCGCATCTAGGGGAAGCTGGAATTACTTTGTCCTGCAGACAGCAGCTAAAACTACTGCTCCCTCAAAGCAGAAGCAATCTTTTCATCTGTTTCCCAGCCCGCTTCACTGCAGGAACAGAAACAGATAAAAAGTCCACTTCCAGTCCGGGAGCATTTTTCAAGCTCCTGTCTGCTGGAAACGGACTTCGTGTGTGCTCTCGCTTGGTGGGAAATTTATGCTGCTCCTGCCAAGAAAGAGCAAACACAGGTTTCCCTGCGCACACCAGTGCAGGCAGGGTAACCGCTATGTCCCGGGGTTGGGCACCCCGGGATATAGCCCTTGAGCCAGCCCTGAGGGAAGAGGACTATTAATGGCTCAGGGAGTGGGGCCCGCTCCCCTATGCATATACAGCCTGGTACAGGGGGACTGGGTCCCTGGAACCGAAAACAGTCAGGGGAAGGTGGGGCTGTGTGCCCCTATCCCCTTTTTAACAGAGCAGGATGCCAGGGGATGGGGCCCAGGTGCTGAAAATGGCCCAGGAAAAGAGGGTCGGTGCTCCCTCCCACTTTCTGATTATGAGTGGGCCCCGGGGGAAGGGGCCCCACAGCCTAAAATTGGCCCAAGGAGGGAGGGCATGTGCCTCTCCCTCTTGATTTCATGGCACAATCCCAGGGGATATGGTCCCTGGTGTTCAAAATAGCCCGGGGAGGGGGGCCGTCTGACCCTTACGCTTTTTAATTATGGCTGAGCCCTGGAGATGGGATCCGTTGGGGCAAAATCCACCCAAGGAGGGGGGGGGGGGCTGTTTGCCCTCCTCCCCCTTTACTATGCAGCCAGGTCCTGGGGGATGTGTCCCCAAGACTGAAGACGGCCCAGAGAGGGGGGGGGGGCGCTGCGTGCCTCCTTCCCCATTAACTATGAGGCTGGGCCCAGGGAGATGAGGTCCCTGGGGCTGAAAACAGCAGGGGGAGGGGTGCTGCGTGACCCCCCCTTCCCCTTTATTACATGGCCGGACACCACGGGATGGGGACTGAGGACCTGAAAACAGACTGGGGGTGCTATATGCCCCCCTCATCCTTTCTGATTACTGTCAGGCCCGGGGGATGGGATCCCTGTGCTGAAACTGGCTCAGGGGGGCTTGTACCCCCTCCACTTTTACTTCAAGTCCCAGCCATGGAGGATGGGGTTCCTGGGACCAAAAACAACCTAGGGAGGGGGGGCGCAAGCCCCCTCCTCCTTTTAATTATGTCCGAGCCATAGGGTATGGGGTCACTAGGGCAGAAATCGGCCTGGGGAGGGGGGCCGAGTGTACCCGCACCCTTTACTATGCGACCAGGCACCAAGGGATGTGGCCCTCAGGGCTGAAGGCAGCCCGGGCTGCCTCCTTTCCCTTTACTATGCGGCCGGGTATTGGGGAATGGGGTACCCGGGGTGCAATTGTGCTGATGAGAGGGGCCACATGTGCCCCCTCCTCTAAATCATAAATATCCCCCCTGGACCTGGCCCACTCGGGCTTAAAAAACAGAGTACAGGAGACCACACTTGCTTTTTCTTTTTTAATTTTGCTGTGGGTCCTCTGCAAATTTGCAGCAAAATTTTGTTAAAAAAAAACGTTTTTGGCCCTAGGCTGGGTCCCCTCTGAGATCTCACTACCGAGGCGAGGAGGTCAGGGTATTCCTACCCCACCCCCTTGTGTCTTTTTTTTTTTACTATTTTTTTTTTTTAGGACTCTGGACCAAGTCCTGAGTCCTAAGATGGCTGCCACCACTTGCTGGTTGAGGTGGCAGCAGTTAATCAAATCTCACTTTGAGATCTGTTGGGATCCACGGAGCCTCCGCGTCACTATATATACAAAGTTGGTTTTTTACTAATTACTAAAAAACTACTGAACGGATTTACACCAAAACGCAAAAAGCACTCTTTTTGGACCTAGATGTTGCTTTCTACCAAATTTGGTGTAAGTCTGTTCTGTAGTTTGGCTGTAGCTGTGTCTAAAGGAAAATGAATGGGGAAAACGCATTTTCAACTCCCACCTCCTTTAACTCGGCCCCAGCTTGACAGATCACTCCAAAACCTTCTATGTGCAAATTAAGCAAAAAAGAGCACTTTTTTAGGAAAGTTTTGGGAAGATTCGTCAAAAAGCACCAAAGTAATTAGCAACACAAAAAGGCATTTCCTGTGGAAACACAAACTTAACTATAAGTAACCAGTGGCAACCTCCTCTGGGTACTATGTATATTATATATATGTATATTTAGGGGCTTGGGTGGGTAGGGGTACTGGGTAGTAAGCATGTTGTTAGGGTTTAGGGGTGGGTAAGAGTATGGGGTGGTAATGGTGTTTTTAGGGATTAGGGTTGGGTAGGACTGCTGGTATTAAGTGTGTTTTATGGATTAGGGGTGGATAGAGTTATTGGGTGGTAAGGCTGTTTTGAGGTATAGTGTTGGGTAGGGATATGGGATGGTAAAGGTAATTGAAAAAAATTGGGGTATGGGTGGTTTCTCCAGATTGTGTTAAAAAAAAAATATATATATATATATTCATCTAAAAAACCAAAGGTTACAGGGAAGTTATAGTGAGGCTCACATTTTAAACATACAAAAGCATAGAAACTCACCCGTTACAGTTAAAGTTATCTCAAGTAACTATAACTTGTGCTCTAAGGTCACTATAACTCGCATCCCCACAATGCACAGTTTTTTCGTCATACATTTTACTGTAACTATTGCATTGATATTATCAATGATGTTATCAAAGATGAGAAGAGTGCCGTGATTTGTGGGGTAATTAGCACTGTATGGTGAGGGCGTATTATAGTTACCTTAGGGCACTTGAATGAAGAATTCACCCCAAAAACAAAGTCAGACCTCTACTTGATGAGAATAGTGTTGGAAAACATCTAAGATTCCAATTAAGTCCAAAATTTAGCTAAACTGGGCAATCTGTACAGAACTATCTAGAAGGATATTGCATTGTCATAGGCGCAAGCAATGATACTGAAAAGATGCCTCATCTCAAAGTAAACGATATAATAACCTTTTGTGAGAAAAAAGAAAGCGCATACCCGTGTTTGACATAAACTCTTAATCTTGATAATGTCGCTGACGACAAGGGAGGACTCTTTAGCGCTACTGCCACAAAGAACTGATACTGAGGAATTAGATGATGTGTCTATCATTTCTTATTGCTCTTTGTACCTTAAGTGCATTTAAAGGATCATAATTGTTACATCCTGATTGCCACTGGGACTACTGAGCAGGTGCACTCATTATCTGAACAGGCGTCGCGCGGAAAGCCGTTCGCACTCAAATGGCAACAGTCGCCTCGCCATGCGGAGGGAAGCAGAGGTAAGCAATTAGCCTCAGTATCACAGCAGAAAAATAGCTTATTTCATCAAAACATATTTAACAGAACCATGAGCCTACGGATCACACTCGAGGGACTTTCTGTTGGAGATTGAACATACCTATCGTATGAGAAGTAGCCTAGAGTATACAGGGTGGACTGAACATACCTATTGTATGAGAAGTAGCCTAGAGTATACAGGGTGGACTGAACATACCTATCGTATGAGAAGTAGCCTAGAGTATACAGGGTGGACTGAACATACCTATTGTATGAGAAGTAGCCTAGAGTATACAGGGTGGACTGAACATACCTATTGTATGAGAAGTAGCCTAGAGTATACAGGGTAATACTAGCTCACTGTTGGACTTAACTGCTAAGAGATCAACTCAAATCTCTCGATCATGGACAGTAAGAGACACAGACACAAGTGTTACTTAGAGTCACGGATGATTGGAGACACTGACACTAGGAGAAGCAGGTCCTGGAAGGCATAGATAGAGTCACCTACACTGGAGGTCATCGGCAGATGATGTGCTTTACAAATACGAATATAACATAGCACGAATATGGTCAAATATACATTTATTGACTGCTCTTCGACATTTAAACAAGAGCATCGTACAGTAATTGCCTTTTCAACTCTATACACGACCTCTATTACCGTTCAGTGTTGGAGATTTGTAGGATTTCATTGCCTTGAGCATGCTTTCCACAGTTCTTTTCTCTTCTAATGCATTGGTGTCTGCCTCATACCAATAAGACAGCATATAGCCTCCCTCTTAGCCCCAGTGTACACTCCCAATATTTTGGGGACATTTCCTGAGGATTTAAATACATTTACAGCATGGAACAGACAGTTGCTCGTGCTTCTAAAAATACATTAAGACATTTGCTTTGTGCCTGAAACTCCACCAATAGGGATGAATGAAAAGGGGGCGGTGGCAAACGAGCGGAAAATTCAGAGAGCTTCAAGGCTGTCCATCATGACCCGTGGTGGCATTCCGCGTGGCCTCAGGCAAGCTATTATTTTTCTGGCCAGCAAAGCGATTAGTTTCTGACATGTCACTCACTCGGAAGAAATAATCGTTTCGAAGTAAAGAAACCATGCCTTCCCATTTCCTCCCTATCACCTTCAGTTCATCTTTAAAGGACTTTTTTTAATGAAATGCTACTCAATATTATATATATATATATATATATATATATATATATATATATATATATATATATATATATATATCTCACAGAGTTCCATTGCCTAGGCTATCTTGTAATGTTCAACAGCGAACCGAAAATCATTGAAAGCACAAAATCTCTCACGGTTTCACCCCTGGCAAACATTTTAACCTTCAACATGACATAACTGCAATAACAAAAACAGCACAGTGCCAACTGAAACTGATGAGAGGAATATACCCTTCATACCTACGACCGACTTCAGAACAGAGGCTCAATCATTAGTCATTTCCGGCTGGACCACTGAAATTATCTACTTGAAAGTACACCAAAATGACACCTTGGCCCCTGAAGGCAACCTTACATGTAGCACCTGACTCTTCAAAGGAGTGAAACGTTTTGAACATATCACACCTTTCCTCAGAAATCTAAAGTGGCTCCCAGACGAAGTGTGCAGTGCTTTCAAAATTGCCTACTTAACTCACAATGTCCTTGTGAGAAAGTAGCCTCTTTCTAGCCCTGTTACCCCCACTTTTGGCCTGTTTGTGAGTGTATGTCAGAGTGTTTTCACTGTCTCACTGGGATCCTGCTAGCCAGGGCCCAGTGCTCATAGTGAAGTGAAAACCCTATATTGTCAGTATGTTTGTTATGTGTCACTGGGACCCTGCTAGCCAGGACCCCAGTGCTCATAAGTTTGTGGCCTATATGTATGTGTTCCCTGTGTGATGCCTAACTGTCTCACTGAGGCTCTGCTAACCAGAACCTCAGTGATTATGCTATCTCTGCTTTCCAAATTTGTCACTAACAGGCTAGTGACTAAATTTACCAATTCACATTGGCATACTGGTACACCCATATAATTCCCTATTATATGGTACTGAGGTACCAAGGGTATTGGGGTTCCAGGAGATCCCTATGGGCTGCAGCATTTCTTTTGCAACCCATAGGGAGCTCTGACAATTCTTACACAGGCCTGCCAGTGCAGCCTGAGTGAAATAACGTGGGTAACGTCCACGTTATTTCACAGCCATTTACCATTGCACTTAAGTAACTTATAAGTCACCTATATGTCTAACCTTCACCTGGTGAAGGTTGGGTGCAAAGTTACTTAGTGTGAGGGCACCCTGGCACTAGCCAAGGTGCCCCCACATCGTTCAGGGCAAATTCCCCGGACTTTGTGAGTGCGGGGACACCATTACACGCGTACACTACACATGGGTCACTACCTATGTATACAATGGTAACTCCGAACATGGCCATGTAACATGTCTAAGATCATGGAATTGAATGGCATTGGGGTGACAATTCCATGATCCCCCGGGTCTCTAGCACAGAACCCGGGTACTGCCAAACTGCCTTTCCAGGGTCTCCACTGCAGCTGCTGCTGCTGCCAACCCCTCAGACAGGTTTCTGCCCTCCTGGGGTCCAGGCAGCCCTGGCCCAGGAAGGCAGAACAAAGGATTTCCTCTGAGAGAGGGTGTAACACCCTCTCCCTTTGGAAATAGGTGTGAAGGCTGGGAGGAGTAGCCTCCCCCAGCCTCTGGAAATGCTTTGATGGGCACAGATGCTGCCCATCTCTGCATAAGCCAGTCTACACCGGTTCAGGGATCCCCCAGCGCTGCTCTGGCGCGAAACTGGACAAAGGAAAGGGGAGTGACCACTCCCCTGACCTGCACCTCCCAGGGGAGGTGCCCAGAGCTCCTCCAGTGTGCCCCAGACCTCTGCCATCTTGGATTCAGAGGTGTTGCTGGCACACTGGACTGCTCTGAGTGGCCAGTGCCAGCAGGTGACGTCAGAGACTCCTTCTGATAGGCTCTTACCTCTCTTAGTAGCCAATCCTCCTTCCTAGGTAGCCAAACCTCCTTTTCTGGCTATTTAGGGTCTCTGCTTTGGGGAATTCTTCAGATATCAAATACAAGAGCTCACCAGAGTTCCTCTGCATCTCCCTCTTCACCTTCTGCCAAAGGATCGACTGCTGACTGCTCAGGACGCCTGCAAAACCGAAACAAAGTAGGCAGACGACTACTAGCAAACTTGTATCGCTTCATCCTGCCGGCTTTCTCAACTGTTTCCAGGTGGTGCATGCTCTGGGGGTAGCCTGCCTCCTTTCTGCACCAGGAGCTCTGAAGAAATCTCCAGTGGGTCGACGAAATCTTCCCCCTGCAACCGCAGGTGACAAAAGACTGCATCACCGGTCCTCTGGGTCCCCTCTCAGCACGACGAGCATTGTCCCTGGAACTCAGCAACTCTGTCCAAGTGACTCCCACAGTCCATTGACTCTTCAGTCCAATTTTGGTGGAGGTAAGTCCTTGCCTCCCCACGCTAGACTGCATTGCTGGGTACCGCGTGATTTGCAGCTGCTCCGGCTCCTGTGCACTCTTCCAGGATTTCCTTCATGCACAGTCAAGCCTGGGTCCCAGACACTCTAACCTGCAGTGCACAACCTTCTGAGTTGTCCTCCGGCGTTGTGGGACTCCCTTTTGTGACTTCGGGTGGCATCCGGTTCACTCCTCTTCTAAGTGCCTGTTCTGGTACTTCTGCGGGTGCTGCCTGCTTCTGTGAGGGCTCCCTGACTTGCTGGGCACCCCCGCTGTCTCCTCATCCAAGTGGTGACATCCTGGTCCCTCCTGGGCCACAGCAGCATCCAAAAACCCTAATCCCGACCCTTGCAGCTAGCAAGGCTTGTTTGCAGTCTTTCTGCGTGGGAACACCTCTGCAATCTTCTTCGAGGCGTGGGACATCCATCCTCCAAAGGAGAAGTTCCTAGTCCTCTTCGTTCTTGCAAAACACCAAGCTTCTTCCATCCGGTGGCAGCTTCCTTGCACCCTCAGCTGGCATTTCCTGGGATCGTGCCCACTCTCGACACTGTCGCAACTCTTGGACTTGGTCCCCTTGTCTTACAGGTACTCAGGTCTGGAAATCCACTGTTGTTGCCTTACTGGTGTTGGTTTTCCTTGCGGAATCCCCCTATCACGACTTCTGTGCTCTCTGGGGTTTGTAGGCGCACTTTACACCTACCTTACAGGGTCTTGGGGTGGGCTATTTTTCTAACCCTCACTGTTTTTTTACAGTCCCAGCGAGCCCCTACAAGCTCACATAGGTTTGGGGTCCATTCGTGGTTCCCATTCCACTTTTGGAGTATATGGTTTGTGTTGCCCCTATACCTATGTGCTCCTATTGCAATCTACTGTAACTTTACATTGCTTGCATTACTTCCTTTTGCTATTACTGCATAATTTTGGTTTTGTGTATATATATCTTGTCTATATTTCTCATCCTCATACTGAGGGTATTCACTGAGATACTTCTGGCATATTGTCATAAAAATAAAGTACCTTTATTTTTAGTATATCTGTGTATTGTGTTTTCTTATGATATTGTGCATATGACACCAGTGGTATAGTAGGCGCTTTACATGTCTCCTAATTCAGCCTAAGCTGCTTTGCCATAGCTACCTTCTATCAGCCTAAGCAGCTAGAAACACCTCTTCTACACTAATAAGGGATAACTGGACCTGGCATAAGGTGTAAGTGCCTCTGGTACCCACTACAAGCCACGCCAGCCTCCTACAGTCCTGCATGGTGTCTTTCTCAAGATACCTGTCACAGAAACCTATACCGTCAAGGGCATCCACTCCCAATGAATTAGCTAGTCCATGCTGCTGGACCTTCTAGGTTCAGAAACAAAGAATTGCTGTACCTTCCTTTTCAGGAAACACTCTGGAGATCTGGAACACTGTTCCTCACGTAGGCACAAACCTCACTTGAGGGCTTCAAAAATGATTTGGAAAATCTAATGTTCAAGCGTTGTCTCCGAGGATCATCCCACTGAGACTGCAATTTGTGAACTGCAACGCTAAACATGATCTGCTATGCATTGCCTTTTTACCAGGGCACTGCCTTTGTAAGTTCCCATTTTTTTGTTTTGTAAATATCAAATGTAAAGTGCTCCGACACCCCTGAAATTCTGATTTGTGCTATGTATAAATGTACACATTAAAATTAATCTGCAACCGTGGATAAAAGGTAGCTCAACCAGGAGTCTGGTTCACGTCAAAGTGTAAACCTACCAGTGGGTTGGTTTCGCCTACTTCTACTTTTTTGTAGTACACACTTAGTATCCTCAAGCCGTACTTGATTTGTTCACAACCCATTAATAATATGGACATATTTATCTCCCAGCCTCCCTCACTGGTTGTATATGATGTCCCTAATTTGGCACCTAAATAACCAAGCTGTCTGTGTCCACTAGCATGTGGTTACCGTGGTAATGTACAGCAAGGGCAGGTTTATGCACTTTATGACATCAGAGAAAGAGTATTCAGTCCATACAGATGGACTATGTTGTTGCCTATAACGCCAAGTTAATCAAGTCACGAAAACAATGAAAAAAGTATAGCAAAATCGAAAAATAGAACAATTTGTGGAGGTCTAGAGTACTATTTTTTGCATCTCATCTAGACTTGCCTTTGCACTATACACATAAAACGCCACTAACAGTTAACAGAAAATATGTATCAAATTGTACGAATTGTCTGGCACAGCTGCTTTAATTCCTTAGTGATGTGCTTCCCAGTATTTTGGAAAACTTTACGTATTCGGAGATTTAGAGTGTAGCAGATCGGGTACTCCTTTGCCTCCTTGTTTAGAGACGAGTGGACCTTAAGTATTCCATTGGTGGAGCCCCTGTTGGTTCCATCAACAGAGTACTTCCTCCAATGGCCCAACCAAATAGGGGCCGTCGAAGAAAAGACTTTACATCGTTCGTCCTATTTAGTGTCGACAGAGTGATGCTCTTTTACCTGCCTGTCACCACCAGAAAAAAACCTGGCAGTGAAAAATCTGGCAGTGAGGGGCAGAAAAAAAACCAATACCAACATCCTGGGGAAAAAAAATATTACAAAAACAAACTCCAGCTTTGGGAGTTTGTTTTTGAAAAGCAAATAAATTAAACGTTTGATGAATGGCTGTCAAATCCAACAGTTTCTCTACACAATGGGTACTCACAAACATTTTCCCAGGGGGCAAAAAGTTTGGTCTGTGTTGAGGCCGAGGGCCACATTGATGCCCACCGAATGGCAGTTCGGCGAGGGGATTGGGAGGTTTTACAGTTAAGTATTGGTAAGAAAAGCAAAGGATATACATCTCGTGGCTGAATTGAGCAATGTGTAACCAGAAAACCTGGGAATAATATCGGCTTTCCCACTTTTCCAAATTGTGTGATCCTAGGCAATTGTTTAATTTCACTTTCCCTCCTTTGTTTGATTTAATAAACTATAATGTTGTTCATGTATAATACGAACCCAGGCCAATCAAAAAGTGCACATAACATCTGACTTGCCTCTTTAATTCACTATTGGTATATTGCTCAGGGTAGGGGCAAGAATGAATGCTTCTAAATTCATGTCTGAAAACTATAACTTTTAAATTAATACCTCTCAATGCTCTGATATAATAAATTATGCTTATGTGAAAAAGGTTGGCATGTTAACTTAATACACTTTTTGAATTTTGAAGCGACTGTTACATGTTTACACTCTTGCTGCAAGATGTCTTTTAAAATGAACATGTTCCTAAAGTGAAGCTCAGGGCTCCGTAGTTACATCCTTTTCTGAACACCAGTTAACCTTGACATAAAGGATTGCATCTCCACTTAAGATCGTTTTATTGTTGGAGCTGAATGGAGTGAACAGCAGTCCTGTACTCCTGTTACCCAGGGGGCCGCAGATAAGGGTCAGGGCAGGTGCATGTGGCCCTGGGCCATACTTTGAGTATCCATACTCTACACAAAACGTTTACTACACTGAAAGGAACTGTTGTGACAGTGGTTCCTCTCAATGTACATAGGTGACCACAGGGCGTGCAAACATCTCTAAATTTGGTGGGCGGAGTACCTTTGGGACAGTGGAAGCCTTATCCTCCCTATTCCCAATTTCCACCACGCTCTAGATTAGGCCCTTCTGAGGTCGCTGAAACATGAAACACAGAAAAAAAGAGCTAAGCAAATGTCACCTGCACCCCTGCGTGTGCCTAGAGCAGTCCACGCACTGAAGTCAACTCCATCAAAGGCCTGAATTAAAAGAGCTTGACAGATAAACTCAATAAAGTTCTGTGAACAGAACTTTGATGGCGCTTGGCATCAATCCCTGCATTAATTGGCCCCGACAATGGCACACTGAAGGAAGCCCTATGTAGAATATTTGATTTATGAAAATTCGAATTTTCTTGGACAGCTCAATCTTCCCTACAACGCATGAGCATTTTAACACTGAGGAAAAACGCTGCGAAGTATGTGACGGCGAGGCTGAGCCAAGAACGTCTTGTGCATGTAGAGCTGACAGAAGGTATGAGGTTTAAGTGAGAAAGCAATATTTACATTAAAGCCAAGACTCGGCGAGGGAGGGTTTTAGAATATGCCTGGATTGACGGCTAATAAAAGATGGTCGTTGCAGGGCCTCTAGAACTGTAACGATCTAAAATGTATGGGGTGTTGGTTACTTCCGAAGCAGTCTTGTCTCTTGTCTTTGGGGGGAGGTCACACTAACTAAAGGTGGGCAAGCTGTAGAAATCCTGGGGACAGCCGAGGCAGGGTGCTGGCTTGGCTCTAGGAGCCAGAGCATGAGGTGACTGTCACAGTCCTTGATGCTCCCTCCACTTGGCTATGTGGCTGTCTCACCCTTCTCTTGCTGAAGCATTCCCTACACCACAAAATATTCCTAAATGTCCATCCTATCTCAGACCTTATTCGAAAAGTGATTTAAAAACTAAAAAGATCACCCGGTAAAGTACATCCTCTAACACCTCCTGTCAACCAACACACTAGTTCAAACAATGTAACACTGTATATCACGTCACTACGCTATAGAATGAAATGTCATACAGATGCAATGTGTCACTTTCCAACCGACAAACTCTATATTGCAGGTGAAGTGGCCAGGATACATAGAAAGGACTGAGCAACTGGCAACCACACATTCTGTCTCTGAAAACCAACTGACACCCTTCAGATCGAAACACAAAACGCCAAAATACATAAATTCTTTTAGGACTCCATCAGCTTGTTGTGGATCAACTGATATCATTCAAGACCTCACCTGCCAGTCACTAAGTGGGAAAGTCCAGTGAGCCAGCAAACTAAATAGATCAGGGCCAAGGTATGAAACAGACAGCCAAACCCCATTAATTGCAATTGTAGACCAATCTGACTAACTGGAAACATAACTGGTTATATTCCCGACATTGTTTTAATTTTGCAAGAAAGTGAGGTTCATTCATTTGAATTTCTTGCAGTCTTTATTTGTACATGGCTCAATTAGAAGGAGCGACTTTTGGGTGTTTGAGGGAAATGGTAAACTCGGCATGAACTTTGAGTGTTTGGTAACAGAAAACCTGTTCAAAAATAGATCTAGTAAGCCTCGCTTTATAAAATGGAATGATTATATTCAGTAAATGGGTGCAACTGTAAGTCCAAGATCCATGTCAAATTATCAGGATGCACTCATAAAATAAATCCGATACAATTAATCTAAACTAAATTTAGTTACAACGTTGGTGGTTACCAAGAAAATATGGCATGGTTTCCATCATCCTGGACATACACTGGCCCTAACTTACAATAAAATATTCGTTTCTGAATTCTATTAGATATGCTGACTAAGCTCTCACGTGCATAAGACAAATCTATTGTCCAGCATCTAAGCACTTATGAGAACCTCAGAACCAGGGCATTTTTAGAACAGCTATATCAACTCAGCACCATTCCACATCTGGATGCAAACAGTGTGCCAGTGGCATCATTTGTATATAAGAAAGCTTCATTTTTCACCAGTACCCCCTCACACGAATGACCCCACTGGAAGGATTCACATCTGCATGGAAAGTGAATTTGTGGGTTTGGAACTCCAGGAAAGTGACCTAAGATGGCCCAGACTGTCTCGAAGCACTATGGAAAACCCCCCTTTTCAGACATTCAGTCGCCTGAAAAAAAACACGTAAGGTTTCTGCTCAAAAACGCAAGCGCTGATTTTTGTTAAATAAGTTATCATGAACAATCCTAATTGCCAGATTACATCTGCTTTGTATCAACCTCCCAGAGTTGCTTTCTTTTGATAAAAGAGGCCAAGCAAGGATTTGCTAACATTGTCTAAGTATATAAATGGACCATACCCTGTTCAGCAGGGAGTCTGCTGAACCACAGAAGAACAGAAAACACGTGTGGCTTTCCACTAAGACTCGAAGGATTATTTTTACAGTATGAACAGTCCCGCCACAGAATATGTTCTCAATGGTTGTGGTGTTTGAAGGCTCAGTCCGTTTTTTATAGCCTGTTGGATAAGTCATTAGAAAGACGGCCAGTACTCGGTTTTGTAGTATTAAGTTATTAATGGTTATTACGAGCACGCTAAAGAACATTATTGGTTCAAGGAGTTATCTTCTGTCTTCCTTTCTGGAAACACAATTGCTGGTCACAGCAAACAAGTCGCAAAAGTGTTTTTGTGATGATGTCTGCTTGGAGTTGAGTTGCAAATTGTTTAGAACATAGATCAGTGTTGCGCTTGATGAACGTTGTATCTACTGTCACCCATAATAGGTAAACATATTATGTAACTTTACTGAGCGTACACGTTGAACAACTAAGGAAATATACGAACAATGTGAAACACAACTGGCAGAAATTCATGCTAGCACGAACATTTCCAAATAGGCAAAATATAGTAGTGGCATGGATTTTTGCCTTCTGAAGTTTAGGATTCAGTGCAGTAAAGGGGATGTGACAGGGGAATGGCCTTGAAAAAGTAGGTTTGCAACGCACACCGGAACTTCTTCTGCAAGGATATTCCAAACATACAAAATACAAAATATTTTACTTCAGATACCCCTATAATTGAGAGGTATTAAAGGAAATGGATGTCATGTGTATATTTTCCAAGAATAAATTGAATTACTACTGCAAAGCCACCTTTTTGTGTGTCCCCCAAACTTTTAAATCCAGCCCTCTGCGTTCAAAAATCTAATTTACAAGTGCGCATGGCTTGGTGAAGTGTGCTCAGTATGTGAAATGTCACGTATTTATTTTGAAACATTTTAAAGCACCCTCCACAGCCACACTTCTCTGGAGACACTGCACACACTTCCTATGTTTGCTAGCAAGATTTGAATTTTGATATCCTAATTTTAGGAACAAAATGAGCACTTCTGCCATTTAGGGGTGAGTGAAGGTGCAATCAACTTACTTTACTCGATGGGAGCTTAACATGAACAATTTAGTGAATGCTTGATCATATGAAGTTTACTCAAAAGAAGACTGATAATGTATTGACATTGTATCACCTCACTTTCAAATAAAACTTGTAGAAGAAAATGCCTTTCTGTCCTTAAATAATTCCACACTTGAGCACAGGGCAGAACATTTCGTGCTCATTATCAGCACCATGTTATCTTGCAGGGTCACAAACCTCTCATGCAAAAGAGAAGCTTACCGGGGGGCAGCAGTCAAAGTATTTTGACATTATGGGGGTGATTCCAACTCTGGCGGGCGGCAGAACACCGCTCTGCGGTCCTAAGACCGCTGCAGTGATTCTGTGTTTCCCGCTGGGCTGGTGGGCGACCGCCAGAAGGCCGCCCGCCAGCCCAGCGGGAAACCCCTTCCCACGAGGAAGCCGGCTCCGAATGGAGCCGGCGGAGTGGGAAGGTGCGACGGGTGCAGTTGCACCCGTCGCGAATTTCAGTGTCTGCTAGGCAGACACTGAAATTCTTTGTGGGGCCCCCAGGGGCCCCACGACACCCCATACCGCCATCCTGTTCCTGGCGGGCGAACCGCCAGGAACAGGATGGCGGTATGGGGTGTCGGAATCCCCATGGCGGCGCAGCATGGAGGATTCCATAGGGCAGCGGAAAACCGGCGGGACACCGCCGGTTTTCCTGTTCTGACCGCGGCTAAACCGCCGCAGTCAGAATGCCCTGCGGGGCACCGCCAGCATGTTGGCGGTGCTCCCGGCGGTCAATGACCGCCGGGGTCGGAATGACCCCCTATATGTACAGTATATTTCTTCCACTTTCCCCTCCTTTTTTCAACATCCATGTAGCTACAATTCTGCGGTGGCACCATAGTGGACTTCCTCTGTGGCCTATACAAAGAAACAGTCATGAGAACATTTCAGCACCTATGAAAGCAATGGAAGACAAAAAAGGGTTGGATAAGCCTAACAACACTCTGAAGAACATTATCGTTTCAATGGGGAGGATGACTGAAAAAGAGGGAAAAATAAAAGGAATAAATCCATCACTGTAGTTACCAATTGAAGCCTTAATTCGACCTCCATCGAGCTGTTGGAGGTGGCAGCCGTGTGTACACTCTTAACTTGGTAAGGAAATTAGGAGGAACCTGGAAATGCACTGGGCTTACTCATAAAGAGTCGTTATCAATCAAAGAAGCCTCAGTGGTATGTTCTTAGAATCACTGCAACTTATTTTCGACCACTGGACCCAATTATTGCACCGAAATTACTTAACCCTGTGCAACCATTTACTGAAAGAAAAGATCTGTGTTTTAAGGGTAATCATTCCACATGATACTAATATTTTACATTATTATTTAGGAATACATATATATTTATTCTCTCTCCATCTAAAACATATATAACTCTAACGTGCAATACAATAATTGTAACATTAAATTTGTATTCTCTTCATATAACAATAATAACCAATTTCTTTAATGGTGAATGTAAACTGAATTTCTCATTGGAGCAAAAGGCATTGGATGTAAAGAATACCCTAGTTAGCTTAATGTGTGCGATGTTTTGGTCACAGAATTAAACAAGCATTGGCAAAGCCATAGGGTCTTGCCTATGCAAGGGCTATCGGCACTGCCACTGTGTTTTAGTGAAGTTGTACACCAATGTGGCTGTTATTCAGCATGGCTAAA
This sequence comes from Pleurodeles waltl, assembly GCF_031143425.1. Classification (NCBI taxonomy): domain Eukaryota; kingdom Metazoa; phylum Chordata; class Amphibia; order Caudata; family Salamandridae; genus Pleurodeles; species Pleurodeles waltl. The sequence goes on from NC_090448.1 coordinate 870,833,016, forward strand.
AGTTAGTGTCATGGAGTATTGAAGAGTGGAGTGCTGTACAGTGAAGTAGTGAAGAGTGAAGTAAAGTGTTGCTGAGTGGAGTGTCTTGGAGTAGAGTGAAGTATCATGGAGTGTTGTGGAGTTGCATAGTGTCGAAGAATGGAGTGCCGTGGAGTTGCATAGAGTGTTGTGGAGTGGAGTGGAGTGTCATAGAGTAGAATGTCATAGAATGGAGTGTCAGAGTGGGGTGGCATAGAGTAGAGTGAAGTAGAGTAGAATGGAGTAGAGTAGTCTAGAGCAGAGTGCGTAGAGCGGGGAGGTGTAACATGGCATGGAGTAGAGTGCCATAGAGTGGAGTGGCACACAGTGGAGTGGAGTGAAGTACAGCAGAGTGCCATGGAGTGGAGTGCTGTTGAGTAGAATGGCATGGAAGGAATTGTGTAGAGTGGAGCAGAGTGTCAGAGTAGACTGGCATAGAGTATTATAGAGTGGAGTGGTGTAGAGTGTTGTAGAGTAGAGTGGAGTGCAGTGTCTTAGAGTTGTGTGTCCCAGAGTGGAGTGCCATAGAGAGAAATGCATAGAGCAGAGCAGAGTGTCGTAGTGTGGAGGGTTGTAGAGTGTAGGGGCATAGAATGCCAGAGTGGATGGGCGTTGAGTGGAGAGATGTGGAGTGGAGGGGCGTAGAGTAGAGTGTTGTAGAGAAGAGTGGAGTGGCAGAGAGCAGAGGAAAGTGTTGTACATTGGAATGGCATAGAGTGGAATAAACAGGCACAGAGTGGAGTGACTTAGAGTGGAGTGTCATAGGAGCACCTAGAGTGAAGTGGCATAGAGTAGCATAGACTGTTGTAGAGTGGCATAGGCTGTTGGTGGTGTAGAGTGGAGTAGAGTGTTGTAGAGTACAGTGGAGTGGAGTGGAGTGTCTTAGAGTGGCGTGTCATACAGTGGAGTGTTGCAGAGTGAAATGGCATTGAGTGAAGTGTTGTACAGAAGAGTGGCGTACAGTGTCATACAGTGGAGTGTCACAGATTGGATTAGAGTGGCTTAGATTGTAATGTCGTGGAGTGGAGTGTGGTAGAGTGGGTTGTCAGTGTGTCAGAATAGAGTGCAGTAGTGTGGAGGGCTGCAGAGCAGAGTGTCGCAAAGTGGCGTGGAGTGGAGTGTAATTGAGTGGAGTGGCATAAAGTGGAGTCTGCATGGGGTGGTAGCACATTGCCATTACAAACAACACATTATTAATTGAAATTACCATTACATTTGCACCTACTGTTTTACTGATCAAATATTTTAATAAGGCCAAACAAATGAATACATTAGGTGATGCCATTTCCACATATTATCATTTGTGCGCCATATAGTTTGATCCGTGTAGCTGAGTGGAGTGTTCTACAGCAGGGTGTCATAAAGTGGACTGGCGTAAAATGGAGTAACACAGAGTGGCGTGGCGGAGAGTGAAGTAAAGTGGCATTGAATGGTGTGGCGTGGAATGGCATAGAAGGGAGTAAAGTGGCTGAAAGTGGAGTGGAGTGAAGTGTCGTAGAGTGTCATAGAAAGGGGTGTCGCTGGGTAGGGTAGTGCGGGGGCACTTAGAACAAAGTGGAATAAAGTGACCTACAGTGAAGTGTAATTGAGTGGAGTGGCAAAGAGTGGAAAAGATTATCATACAGTGGAGTGGCATAGAGTGGATTAGAGTGGAGTGGCATAGAGTGGAGTGTACTAGAGAGGCATAGATGGAATTGCGTAGAGTTCAGAGAGTGTCAGAGTGGAGTGGTATAGAGTGGAGTAGAATGTCGGCGAGTTGATTTTCACAAAGTATAGTGTAGTGTCGTAGATTGGAGTGGCATAGAGTGGAGTAAAATGGTGTTGAGTGGCACAGAGAGAATTTTGTGGAGTAGGGTGGAGTGGCATAGAAGAATGGAGGGGTAGAGTGGAGGGGCACAGAGGATCATGGAGTGGAGAGGCAGAGTGTAGTAGAGGGGCATATTGTGGCGTGGAGGGGAGTAGAGTGGAGTAAAGTGTTGTACAGTAGAGTGGACTGACCTAGAGTGGAATGGTGTTGAGTGGAGTAAAGTGTTGTAGAGTGAAGTGGCAGAGAGCAGAGTGTCAAAGTGGCCAAGACTGGAGTAGCATAGAGTGCTGTAGAGTGGAATGCCGTAGAGTAGAGTGGAGTACAGTAGAGTGTCATAGAATGGAGCGGCATGTAGTGGAGGGCGCAGAGTGGAGTGTTGTAGAGAGGCATAGCATAGAGTGAAGTAAAGTGTTGTATGGCGGGGAAGATTGGAGTGGCATAGAGTGACACAGAGTGGTGTAAAGTATCATAAAGTGGAGTACAGTGGAGTTAAAACGGTGAGGCGTGTCATATAGTGGAGTGGTGTGTCAGGCAGTGTCATATGTTGGAGTGGCGTAGAGTGTCCTGGAGTGAAGTTGCATAGAGTGGCATGCCATTGAGTCATGTGGCATAGAGTGGGCTAGAGTGGAGTGGTGTAGATGGAGGGTCATGGAGTGCAGTGTTGAAGAGCGGAGTGTTGTAGAGTGGAGTAGCATGGAGTAGGTGAAGTGCCCTAGAGTGAAGTGTTGTAGAGTGGAATGTCGCAGTAGCATAGAGTAAGAAGAGTACAGTGCTGTGGAGTGGCATAAAGTGGATTATAAATACTGTGTCAGAGAACTGCCATTACAAAACAACCCATTTTCAACTGCAATGACCATTTCATTTACACATACAGTTTTACAGATCAAACTATACAAATGATAACGTGTGGAAATTGCATCACACAGTGTACTGATTTCTTTTTATTGTAAAAAAAATATCTGTTTCTACCATTCTACCACACTTCAGAGTTACAAAAGATGTGCTTCATTTGAGCTCTCCTATTTCTGATATATTCTAAAATATTCGCACAGCTCATTTAAAGACATTTATATTTTGTTGTGAGCTGGAAAAAAAGCTTTCCTTTGCAACCCCCAGTATCTAGCAAGATTTTCACATAAATCCTTTCACTTTGAAGTCAGCGAAAGAAAAGTAAACACCAAGCTCCCTCGGAAGACAAAGCCTAGCATCTGAGGTATGTCTTTGAATGCACAGCAAAGTTGACAAGGTAAGACCATAATTTATAGGCCTATTTACAGAAATCGAGCACTTGTGGAAGAATACAAGGAGTGATGGTGAACAGGCTATACTCCACAGGAGGAACAAAGACATACCGGACAGCTTAAAACAAAGCTTGCAAATAGAAAGCAAAAAAATGTAAGTTACAAATCACAAAGCAAATGGTAAGCAATGGACAGAATACATTACCAGGGAAGCTTTCAAAATGTCCCCAAGATCAGCTGGCAACCCAGACAGCTATGCTGTCTGGTAAACTTCAACATAAAAAATGAAGCTTCTTCACAACATTGAGGGTGTATTTGCTCTAAGCATATCCCATGGATAAGAGATCCCTTCAATTGGCGCCTGCTCTAGAGTAATATGCTTCACTTGTTTCCCTATAAAAGTTAAAATGTTCTTCTTTTAAGCAGTCATTTTGAAACTCACAACATTAAAAAACATAATTATATTGAAACTGGCAACCAATAGATCAATTTGTGCGTACTCTGGGCTGTGAATCATTTGTCCAAGTCAGTTGTTTTCCTGGACTCAGGGCTAGTGGTCGATGTAGGATGGGCCCAAGGCTTATAGGTGGTTTGATAACTATGTATATTTGCATCTCTTAAGGCAGTGGTTCCCAATCTGTGTGCCACGGCTCCCCAGTGCGCCATCAAAACTAGCCAGGGGCACCACACACAGTTTGGGAACCACTGGATTTTATTTTGCATGCCTCTTTTGGTACTGTCTCAGCATATGCTCACATTAACAGGGAATTACGTTGAAGTGATGCCTGCAGTCTCCATTGAGGAGATTAGGTGTCGCTGTAGTTGGTCTGCCATTTCTGTATGTTTTGGTTGGGGACACTCTGGTCACTACTGCACTTGCTGACAATTGTATTAGAAGTGATCACTAGATAATGCATACAGCAAAAATGAGTGTTAAACAGCTGCAACACGTGTATTTTCAAAGGTATGAAATGTTCTGTATCATAAGTTTAACAAAGTAAGCCTCATCCTCCGTGATTCATTAGAACCGGCTTTTTGAAAAAACATTATTTAATGTCACTTTGTTCATCCTGCAGACGGCAAAGTAATTAATAATGATGTTGTCATGCTTTTGCTGTAGCATGCTCTGAGTTATCTCATCAATGCCTTAAACTATTTGGCAATTTCAATGTGAAAGGAATCACCAGTTTTGTCCCCTTTTGTCAATAACAGCCATTTGTTCAGAAGATTAGTAACATCATCTAAATTTATTTTAAACACAGCGTTTGTGTAGTCCACAGTGGCCAGTCATTTTAGTTCCAGAACACTTTTTAAAGTGTTTTAGTCTTTTACTGTTAGGTATATACTAATAAGGGAAACAATAACGCTGATATTTGTAACAGCTGGGACATTAAAATACTTGTGCCAGTAAAACAAACATCTAGGTGACACACTAGCAGTGTACTGTGAGCAAGCTAAATAAAAAAAATCACTTCTAGCAAAATAGATTCCAGTTCAAAAATTAGGTGTGCTTTACTGGCATTTCAAAGGTTCCTTTAATATGTTTCTATGTTTAAAAGTGCAAAATATTTCCATAAGTGTGCATTAACCAGAATTTATGATGCTCTGGTGCAGAGAGCAAATGGGATCAGAATAAGACAATGGCTGATGGTGTTTCAGTTTTTAGGTTGTGTTGTGGCCAGCAGATCTAGCCCTGTACAATTATAGACATCAAACAATAGTGCAAAGCATGTTTTTTTATTCTGCTCTTGTCACCTCACTGGTGCAAGCATGCCCATAAATTAGCTTCAGGCAGGAGAGTCATAATTTTTAAAGCTAAAAATGAAACCTGCTCTGTTTTACTAGGGTTACCCTCAGCCAAACTTGCTCCTTACTAAACTGCCCTATGCATGCTCAATTAAACAACTGTTATATTTTTATTTTGTTACAGTTATATCTATAATAATTACAATAACCTCATCGGCTTCATCCCAATTATTTTCAGGGAGAAAAATGGAAGTACTTCCTAGGCTGGGCTTACATCCCCCCACCAGCCAAAAAAAAGTAACATAATCGGGAGCCGCTGCCAACGGCCCATAGGTCAAGGGAGACGTGGGTTGAAAATGTTTGGGAACCACTGTCTTAAGGCCTCAGACTGCTAGACTGGAAACATAATCCCAATCTTAGGCTCCCTCAGGCGCGACCTTCATCTCGGGCCCCTCTCCCTCTTTCCACTACGAAAAGCACAGCAGTGGTGAAATAGTTTCACTCCCAAAGTTGCTGAATGCTTTACAAAAATAACCCTATCATAAACTTTGCAGTATTGTTTGCTATGACTGTTACAGTACTTACCAGTTTTCTATGGGATGGAAAAGTCCCTTGTGTATCTATGGCTAAATGCTGTAAAACACAATATAATGCTGGTATTGTATGATGGCCATCCAGATGTACTATTAAGTGTCACATCTCCCTGAAATTAATAGGGGGTTATTTGGTTCACACTCTGGCCCCCCAAATCAGACAAATGGTTGGATTCAGCAGGAATGCGTCTCCTGCATTATTTAAATGAAGGAAGAGTGCCAGGCCACAAGCAGTGTGAAACTTAATGATCAGGCTATGGCAGGATTCTCAACGTGAGATCCTATGGAGTTCTCAGCTGACTGGCGAAAACCATCGTAGGTTGTTGGCATGCTGCTATCCTTAATGTTTTTTTGGGTTGGAGTTGTATTTGTAGCTCTCACATGAATCAAGTAGAGCACCACAGTCAGGTGCAGACCTTCTTCTATTTGCAGCAGGAATTAGATTTCCATAGAGCATACATTTTTAGCCGTCTCCTACTGCGACACACCTCTCCCCTTACTTGCAAGAGTTAGAGGCCATCCCTGAAATAAGTCCACTTGAGGCAAGCTTACGACTAATTCAGATGATAAAATAATTTCCCAAATGTAAAGGTCCCTTCTAACTAATACACCACACTTTTGCACTTTGTCTTGTCTTTTTTTTTGCACATTATACAATCATTTTGGCAAAACAATTTTAATAGGCATTCTTAACGGTAAGTTAGGCTTTATTAAATGTAAACCAGCTTTATTCTTTTGAAAAATGTTAGGTTCATCAATTGTCGAACTGTGTTTTGCTGACCAATAATTGTGTATTTCATTTTTTAATAAATTTCTTAAATATTTAAGCTGTAATGCTGTGCTTTTATGATTTTCTTTTTTTTAATAATCGATTGAAGACTTTCTCTATCTGTCGAACACACCGGACATGTTAGCAGCTCAGCAGGAGGCTGGGGATCTAGCTGAGGAAGGTTGGTGAGTCACCATGTCACTAAAAGAGGCTGCCAACTTGTTTCTCGAATGACGCTCTACCCACAGACGTCAGGGGTAGACATACAGACAAGCACGTCTTAAGTAAGGAGTAATTTCCCACTCAGAAATGGTGAATCGCAAAAAAGTGTAATATGACTTCAAAGTGTAGTAGTAGATTTACGCATGAATAAATTTACACGTATAAATGTACATTTCTGAATACGGCCACATGTATCCAATATGGCTCTGTCTTTTTACAAATTATTTTGATCTAGTGTGACAGTGCAATTTCTTGCCGATTAACAAATAAAGACTACAACGCTCAGATTGCACTGATTTGTTAAACAGCAGGCTATGCACCCTCTTTAAATGTGTAGATTTACTCAAGAGTAAATCTACTTTTACACCTAAGAATAACTTTACGCCTTTTCGCTATTCACCGGGACAAGAGGAGGTGGGACGGGTTGCGGAGGCAGACCACAGACTTGCTATCAAGGAAGTCATGAGGCCACGTTAACGTTGGGAGCTATTCATTAACTGACTTTCCGAGTAGCTGGTCCTCTCCAACTAAGTACCGGATATTTCAAGAGCTTAAGTTCTGAACCACTTTGATTGGCCTCGGAGCCTCTTTAAGCGACAAAGTGACAAATTTGAGGGGAAGGGAGTATTCTACATGAAGGCTTTGTGGTTTCAGGGCTAAACCTTGACACAGATCAAAATGATGGGAAGCCCGTGAGAATATAACGAGTGGCTTCTGAGTTACCCATATTTCTGAGATATTAATTGGCCTTAAGCTGAATGGGGCCCCATGAGGATATACCTGACTCCTTGCATTACAGGGGCTTGCTAAATGTCCCTGGGCTAAAGTGTCCCTTAACTGCTATTGTTGTTCTGGGTGGGCACTTGGAGGAGAAGGTGAAGTCTATGCAGGGAGTGCAGCTTGAGGCCTGGATGCGATGGGGCCCTTTGAAGGTAAGGAGAGGTGGGTGCAGGTAGTGGTGCTGGGCCAATTTTCATAGTGGGGTGCGGCCATCAATGTTGCAGGGATGCTGAAAATCCAAGAATCACGCAAAGAATAAGTGCCACAAATGTGCCAAGTTCATTCATTAAGAGAGTGGTAAGGGCAAATTATTTAGCTGGAGTTGCATTTAGGAGCACACAATCACACATATATTGCTAAAACATGGTGTTGTAGCACTCTGTCATTTTTCATTGAAAGGACCAATACATTTTCACAGACATACAGAAATTGTGTTTCAGTGAATATTTATCACTTGTGCATGCATCACCAAGTAGAAAGTCTTGATCTATTTTGATGCTATTAAAATCTTTGTTTCATCACAGTTCAGAATTAAAAAAATGACTTTACTGCTATTTTATTTTAAAATATTTGTAGAGTTCAATTATAGGTATTTAAATGATGTTGTGTGTGTTACAAAAACAACACCCTATAGCCTCTCCTTTCACACCAGCAAGACTGTCACATAGTTCACTTTATGAAATTCTCTCACTTAATAGTCAAAGAAAAATAAACACCAATCTCCATGTTGAAAGAATGAACAGAAATTTGTCAGATTAGTCAGAAATGTGACCTCTGTCTTTGAACCACAGCAAATGTGACAGGATAAAAACAACTTGAAGTCATCTATACAGCTCATTCACCTTTGAAACTCCAGTATGGTTATTTTGGGGTGCTACATCATCCCCATCTCTACTTCCAGCATTTATGGGTACAGGCCCAGGTGACAAAAAGGCCTGCTCTTCAGACACCAGAAGCTGCTGTTCTGCAAGGTGAAGAAGAGCCTTAATATTCCATCTGGCAGGTGTTGTCGAAGGATTTCTGACAGAATACAGAAACCAACATTATCAAGATACAGAAATATTGAATCAAAAATATTTATTACAAAAATATCACTTCCCTGTACACACACACACACACACTCTCTCTCTCTCTCTCTCTTATATATATATATATATATATATATCAAAACTGTAACCAGTTATCACGCTGCACTCCAGGAAAGTACTGTGAACAAGACCGAGAGCATTGGTGGTGATGGTTGGTGAACTGATTAAACAGCAAAGAGAACTTTCCTGGAATGCAGCGTGATAACAGTTTTGTTTTATAAATATTTGGGAGAAAGGGTCCGTTCTCCACGCTGGCACTAGCATAATATGCGCGCCACAATTAGGACCATTAGGTATAACAATATATATATATATATATATATATATATATTCACTGAAAAAAAGGTTACAGGGACGTTATTGTTATGCTTACATTTTAAAAGTACAACATTTCTATGTTTTTTTAAATTCTATTTCCTAACTATAACGTAACCTCTGTTCTTTTCAGTGAACTTTTATGGCTTTTTAACAAACACCAATTTACATTACTATAGGATAATTCAGCCACTGCTGCACACGGACTTTGGCTGTCCGTGCGCAGCAGTGGTTGAATTATCCTATAGTAATGTAAAAAGCACCCAACCTTACACCGTGAAATGCCTTCACCGATGTGCACTGGAGGTTGCCCGCTAGACCTGGCCTGCAGCCTGAGCCTGCGGCCAACCTCCCTAACCATAAATTCCCATGCTGCACATTGCCCTTTGGGCTTGCGCGGTAGGAGTTGTCCGTTGCCTCTCTGGATGTGAAAATAGGTGTGAGAAGGTGTATCTGGGCGTGAGAGTGGCTGTCAGATTGTCTGTCTGGGGGTGAGATTGTGTACATCAGTGTTTTAGTGGGAGCATTGGTGTGTGCGCAGGTCTGTGAGTCGGTGCATGAGGGTGGCAGTGGGTCTGTGAGTGGGTGTGTGATATTCTGAGTGGGTGCGTAACTGCTTGAGTGTGTCTGAGTGTGTGAGTGAGGGTCTGACTTGGGCTGTAAGTGAGTGCATGAGAGTGACTGGGTCTGTGAGTGGGTGCATGACTGTCGGAGTGGGTCTGTCAGTGTGTGCATGAGGGTCTTATTGGGTCTGTGAGTGGGTGTGTGTGTCTCTGAGTGGGTCTGTGAGTGGATGCATAAGTGTCTGAGTGGGTGTGTCAGTGGGAAAAATGGATTGAAAGAGAGACAGAAAGAAAGAAAGTGGGAGGGAGAGAGAATTTTTGTTTGGCTTTGATGCTTGATATGCTTAGAATGAGATATTTGTGTACAATTAAAAATACAAAAGGTATAAATTATTTAAAAATATATAATAATTTGTTTTTATAAAAAAAAAAAAAAAAAAAAAAAAAAAAAAAAAAAAAAAGGAAATTATTCCAGCTGCCCTCAAACCCCCAAAGCTCAACCTTCACACTGAGCTATGGAATTTGTTTACTGATTTATTTATTTATTTATTATTTTTACTTTTATTTATTTGTTTTTTTAATAGAAAGCCATTTACGGGATATCTGGCACCACAGGGGAAACCTTAAGGCCTAACACGCAGTGCTATTGCTTAAGCAAGCATGGAGCTGCTTTGACAGCAGCTCCCTGCTTGCTGAAGCATTTGATGTCTGTTCCCTGCACGTGAAATCTATCAATGCATTAAATGTGAAACACCATATGTAGTTTATTTATTAGGGTGCCAATGTGGAAAACACGTTGACTTTGTATTGATATATATATATATATATATATATATATATACACATACATTTAATTGCTTGGAGCCCAGGCAGCAATATGGCTCTCTTTTCTGTAAATGCGGTGGCGTGTATCCTTCGGCTGGGCAAACGTCGTAATTATTATTTTTCTTTCCTTCATGTGACTGAAGAAAACACTTGGAACGCACTCACGGTGGTACACTGGATTAATTTTTATTTCATCAAAAAAACAAGAAAACCAGACACGTTTCAGTCTCACGACCTTGATCACATGATTGTTTTTTTTAGCTGTTGCGACTTCACAGTATATATGTTAAGCACATGTCCTCTTTGTCTTTCACCACTTTGTGTTACCAATTAACTCAACCAAGTTTTAATATAGTTTATCTCCCTCGTGTCTTTTACTGTGAAAAACCGGACCCACTGTTTTACATATTATCAATTAATGCGTGCTGAAAAAGGAAAGTTTTCAAATTAATGAAAATCAAATTCAGAACCACAACGATCATTGTGTATAGCAGCTTGTAGACCCTTCACACTGGCATTCTCTTCAACAGGTATCTTTCCTTTGGATACAGGATTCCATAATCATTTAAACCGGTTCTGTGGCATAACACTAGTTCAATGGTTGGAATGTATTTAATGTGAATCCGAGGGACAGAAGAAACTCTCAATGCGAACTGATGCTCATTACACTAAAGCATCCCTTTTCACGTATGCTTGTGTGCTTTTGAGTGCATGCTGGGTATCACAGTTTATAGTTCTTATTCTGTTATTCAATCCCCATTTCATGTTGAATTGGGTTATCACACCTCTTGTTCAATTATTAGTCCTCCACATTGAAATTTGAGCCAAATTAACCTGAAATTAATCATGTTTTTAAAATTTTTTGATTTACTTCACATCTGCACTCAACTATGCCTAACTGTTCCCAGGAAATATATGTTGATTTCCATAAACTGGCTGCTTTTTCATGTGTGAGGTTAACGAGATTTTTTTGCAAACCCTATTTATTCTTTGCAACTGAGCCAGAATCACAAATGGACATGCAATTCTTCATCTTGACTCAATCCTCCAGGATTTAATGTTCGGAGTGATAAAATATATCTGGACTCTTTCTGTCTCAACATTTTTCCCTGTTACCACTTCTTTCCGATTGTACCACTTGATCAATAACATAATATTACATTTGCATCCAATAACGTTCATGCTTTTCTTCCATGTGTTTCGCAACTCATTGCTGCGATCCTTGTGATTAGTGGCCCTTATATGTTCCAAGATTCATGACATATATATATATAAATATATATATTATGTAACGCTATTATTAAAAAATATATATTTTACTTTCTATTACATTTTTGGATGTTTTTAATTTACTACCATAAAAAGTAAATTTACTATCCTCACTCCAGTCTGTGTAAAAGTAGGGAAAGCGCTGGACTTCGGATGGGTTCAATTTACCATTCCTACACCAGTCACCAGTCTTTGCGCTAGACTTCAGAGAGGTAAGATTTGTTATTTCCACCCCACTCCACCCCAGTCTGTTCAACAGTAGGAAAAGCACTGGGCTTTGTAGAGGTAGAACTTACTATTCCCACTCCTGTCTGTGCAACATTAAGGAAACAGATGGACTTTGAAGTGGTTAGGTTTACTATTCCACTCATGCCTGTGCAACAGTAGGAAAAGCCTAGGACTTTGAAGGGGTAAAATGTACTATTCCCACTCCAGTCCGCGCAACAGTCGAAAAAGCGTTGAATTTTGGCGTGGTAACATGTACTATTCCTACTCCATTCTTTGCAACAGTAGGGAAAAAGACCGACTTTGGAGAGATAAAATTTACTATTCCCACTCCAGTCTGTGCAACACTAGTGAAAGCATTGGATTAAATTTACTATTACTACTCCAGTCTGCATAAAAGTAGGGAAAATGTTGTACCTCAGAGAAGTAAAATTTACTATTACCACTCCAGTCTGTGCAACAGTAGGGAAAGCATTGGACTTCAAAGGTGTAAGATTTACTACTTTCACTCTAGTCTGTGCAACATCAGGGAAAGCGTGGGACTTTGGGGGGTTACATTTACTAATCCCACTCCAGTCTGTGCAACAGTAAGGAAAGTACTTCACTTCAACCACATAACATATCTGAATAACCTTATGAACTTACAACAAATATAAAACTCTTAATATGAACATTATTAATTAACCAAATGTATATATATATATATATATATATATATATATATAAATAAAACAATTAACTAATTTACATGATTACACAATGAATTCATTATCAATTTAAAAGAAAATGCCATATATTTACTACTTATCACACAATTCAACAATGAATACATTAAATAATTCATAATTAATTACTAATTATTACTTTATTTACATTCCACCCTATACCCCTATAAACCCAACTGCCTGCACCTAATATATAACTTAAAATATATAATTATTACACAATTTACATAACTAATAATCAATTAAATAATTGATAGTACATTAATAGTTAATTGTTCATTACTTAACTTCCTACCTTATACTCTTACAAACCTAGAAGCCCACACCTAATATATAACTTTAAAAATATATGAATACAGAATTTACATAATTATTAATCAATTAATTTGTTAATTACTTAACTTCCCACCCTCTACCCCTGCAAACCCAGCAGCCCACACCCAATATTTCTTCAAAATATATATAATTAATACAGACTTTACATCATTATTAATAAATTAAATAATACATAATTAATCAATTGTTAATTAATTATACTTAATTTAATTTACTTTCCACTCTGTACCCCTACAAACCTAGCAACCAGGACTGACACTATAAATTGCTATTAACAATTAAATTAAAGTTTATAAATCATTTAAAATTACAAATTATATTTGAAAACATTGACAGTTATATAAACAATACTAACATAAAATTAATACATGAACTAAAACACATGGGTAATTTAAAAAAACAATATTTAACCAGTTATATTATTGAAAACAATATTAACAATATTTATAAAAATGATATTACCTTAAAATATTGATATTCTTGACAACAATATTCCTGCATCACGATATTTCAGTATCACAATATTATTTTTTCAATATTTCCGTAACTCAATATTTAGTTCAAACAATGCTGTCGACAGCTTCCACCCTCACTAGTGGCTCTACAGCCTCTGGCCGGAGTCTTTTGAAGAGTGACCTGGTTTGTCTAGGGAGGGCTCACACTCCATGCCTGTGTGTGCTGCCTCCTCTCGTTGGTGGTGGCAGCTTTGCTCAGCTGTGTCTTTGGATCCCCATAGAAGCTGAAGATAAGTTTAGAGGGCCTCCTCACGACTTATCTCTAATTCTTCCTCAGAGAATAGGGGCCCTCTCTTCTTGACCCTCAGCAATGTTAGTGGTTTGGATTACAAAAGGAGCAAAGGGGTGGAAGATGATGCTTTGGTGGTGAAAGGTTGGCTCGGAATGGCCACTAAGTGGCTGACTTCCTCCATTTAATTTCCTGTTTGTTGTGGTAGGCAGACATCTCCACTCTGACTTTGGAGGTTTCCACCTGTGTAGAACCTGTTGGAGAACTCTACATGGGGGACGGAAACTTGACAGGTGGGAATGAATCCTATGTAAGCTGACGAGAAACCTAGAAATGCAAGAAGAAGACTTTTGCATGTAGAGGACCCCAACAAAATGTAGAGGCCCTCAAAAATTGTAACAGAGATTGTCTGGTTATTCAATCTATGTGTAGAAAGTATGTTTTGAGTATGTATGTTCTAAAGCCTGAGTGTACTATAGGAGAGCTTGCACGTTAGTGTTGTTAATGAAAAGTGATTGAATGTTATAAGAAATTAAGTGGTAATTTATATCTAGACCATATTTGTTGATGGCAACATTTTAATTAAACACAGTTGGCTTATGATTTTATATATGGACAGTGTGGTAGTCAACCTTTCATAATTGACAGGAGACAGTCTTACCAAATAAATCCAGCAGCCAATCTAGAAGCTCATGAAAAAAACGAGTTAACTAGTCGGTCGGACACCATCATACTCTGATGTTTATTCTGTGCCCAATAACAGTTAACTGGATGTGGGTGAAAATTGTGGTCAAGGTCTATAAGAAAGACCTTTCACATGGTGATGCTGTGCTATATACTACAGCCTACAACAATCCTGCACACAACTTCTGCAGAGTACACCAGCAACCCCCACCCCATGCAGTCAAGACATCTGAATTACAACTTAAGTATAAAAGTGCGTTCACTAATGGCTTGTGCACCTGTGTGTTTGCCCTACTATAACTCTTTTGAGGTAATGTGGTTGGATGACTATAGATTGTGAGGAGATGAGGAGAGTGAGCATACCCATCATCACCTGTAACAAAGGCATGTGACATTTCTTAAAAGGTAGCTCTATTCTAAAAGTAATATATGTCTACATACATGCAGTGAGTATCAGGGTAATGTCTGTGTATTGTGCTGTAGTGATTATCAAGGATGCCTCAGAAGCCACCCCGAAGATAAACACGTAGTACCAGTGTCAGATGTTGTTGCTTACCAATAAGCAACATATCAGCAAAATCCCTAAAAACCAAGTGATGTGCAAGAGGTGACTGACAGAAGATGCAGCTGTTGTGTGCTTTCGGTTAGGGCAGTGTACACACCAGTGAAGCAGCCCTGGCACCACAAACAGCATGCATACTGATGAAGTGCCAGAAGCATCTGTTGCGGAAAAGATGTGCTGTGTGATGAGGTGGCTGCAGTTCCATGGGGGTGCAGTCAATAGCACCTATCACAAGAGAGAGGTGGGCAAAGGGATAAAATTACATGCAACCCTTTCCTTTCCGCCAGTGACTGTAGGATGGCGATAAACTGGTGCACTCCTCTTTTGATGCATGTCATTACCTTATGCAAGCATTGAGACTGGCTTCGCTCTGAGATGCCTACGTTTTCAGAGCTGACCCTCTGCAAAGATCTAGGGGGCATGAAATGGAAAGCAGCCAGTATTTTGACACAGGCACAGATAGCCTTGGAGCGGGCTGCAGGTACACCAAGCTCCTGCTCCCACTCTACAACCCGGGTCAAGGATTACTTTAGGTGAGAAGGGTCTCTGGCAATGACTGCTTCCCTGGACAGTCTCCGAAAAATATGGTCTTTTAAACATAAACACCTCATCCTCAAATAATTATTCTTCAAAATGGGGGAATGAGGGGCAAAGCAAGAAATACATTCACCAACATGGTGAAGGCAGAAAAAGTTATTTGATGTGTGATGTTGCTTTGTAAGTGGTCAGCCTGGGTTTGACTGGCTGAGGCTGAAATGTGTTTCACCTGTACCTGTGTAGGGGAGCTCAATCACTCCTTGCATTATCCGGTGCACAGCAGATGTTGAAAGCCCTGTTATAAATTTCAAGAGGATGGTTTTAAAGAAAAAAAACCTGATTTTTATGGAAAATAAGCATTGTTATATAATTCAACGGGATTAGCTTTAAAGACAAAAATTGGATCTTACAAAATAAAACAATCTTCCTTTATGTTCCAATAAATTCCCATTGTTATTTTGTGGTTCTATTATTGTCAATGGGAGAGGGTTGTGCTACCAACGGTTAGCCATGCGTAGTGCTGGACTCACTCCAAGGCTGAGCTGCAGTAAATTTACTGCTGTTTAAGGTCCCTTTTGGCTGTAGTAACTTTATAAGTGCAGTTTGTGAACATCAATGGTGTTACTCTTTTGTGGGAAAGTGTTTGTCCCTCTCTAATTCGCCTCCATACCTCTCCCTTAACCACTCCGTATTCCTCCTAATACCTCTCATTTACTAGTAACTATTCCCCATTTTCCAGTTGCTCCTCGCCCCTCTTACATTTACTACAAGAAACGGAGGCATACCTGTGCAGAGATCTCCACAACTGGGGCTGAGACCTTTGCATAGAAAAGACAGGTGAGGCAGAGGCCGGCACATCTACACACAGATTTGTGAAAAGCATTTTACAGTATATGAGTAGTATTTCTAAACATAACTACAAAGTGCAGTTTGTGAATAGGAACGTGTGTGTGTGTGTGTGTGTGTGTGTGTGTGTGTGTGTGTGTGTGTGTGTGTGTGTGTGTGTGTGTGTGTGTGTGTGTGTGTGTGTGTGTGTGTGTGTGTGTGTGTGTGTGTGTGTGTGTGTGTGTAAACGTGGTGTTTGGATTGTGTGGAGTGGGGTAGCATCCCTGAAAAAGTGTTGCCAGCGCTGTTTCCTGCTGTATAGGAAGTGCCGGTCATAACTAAGGACGATAACTGGCAGAGCTGTCTGTGACAGAAAGCAACGTAATGAGAGAAGATGCTGCAGATTGGAATGAATTCCACTGCAGAATCTCTATAAAGGACCCCGTACTGAAATGTAGGGAGTGTTTCGTGCTCAGGAATGATGGGATTTTATAGGACTGCACTGAGACAACATTCAGGAGAGAACACTGCCAACTAGGAATGAGGTGCACTGCACAGCTGTAGTGGACTTGAGTAGCTGAAAATAAGGATGAGCTGTAGGACAGTAGTTCCCAACCTGTAATCCAGGGACGCCTGGGGTTCCGTGAAGCCTCCCCAGGGTGTCCGTGACTGCTTAAAAAATTAAATAATGGTAACAGATTAAAAAAGTGTCCATAAATAAAGTGGCTACATGAAAAATCGAAAAATTTAAAATGTACTGTAAATGTCAAGGAATAAGATATTGAAGGCTAAAAAAAAAAATGAGTATCCTAAGAATGATTTGTGAGAGCAATGCATGTGCATCAAACAGAATATAATATGGACAATGTGTGGCTTCAATTGAATTTTGAAAAGTTCAAACCTTTCTACTGAAATTATTATGTTTTATTTGTATTGGTTTGCAAATTAAATAAAATGTGTTAACATTTGTGTACGTGTTCGAGGAATGCTTGTTGCTGTGCTTCGTGTTTTACGGTTCAAATCATCAACAATGTTTAGGCCGGGTCCCCGGCTTCCAGCACTGACTCAGCGGGGGAAGGGGTCCCAGATTGCAATAATAATTCAGTAGGGGTCCCCAGGTTCCAGTCATGATAAAGTGGGGATATACAGGAGTCAAACTATTAGGAAACATTGCTGTAAGATATAAAGATTATGCAGGGTTGTTGCTAGAATGTGAAGATATTCTATTTCAGAACTTAGATGCATTGCTAAAAGGTGGATGCAAGTACAGGAATGTATTTGGCTTGCTGAATATAATGCACTGCCAGATCTAATGGGACCCTTCGCTTGAAAACCAGGGGCCTTCATTTCACAAACTGGGTGCGTTATTAAGAGTGGATGGAAGATCATATATAATTGTGCATTATGAGGCTGCACAGGACATATCAGGATGCAAACTAGCGCTTAGGAGGATGCGCTACACATATACCGCCGTCCGTGAGCACACCATGCTGCACTGGGTATACCGGATTATATTTGGTCATGATAGTGCTAATGCCTTTGTGTTAGAAGTTGTCATTGGGTATTTGAGAAGGTTCCAATTGTATTGGGACTGTGAGGTCACATTTGGGCACAGGTCGATTGCATCACTCATATGATGTCTGTAGATGATGGTTTGGTGTTTCTGCTGCCAGTCAAAGACTGTGTGCCCCTGGAATATTGTGCTATCTGCCAGGGATATCATGACTGGACACTCGTGAAAATATGGCTGGTTGCACCAAGGACGATTTTACATTTTATAAGTTTTTTTGCTTACTGCACATTTCCCACTAGGGGTGTCACTGTGATATCAGCACGGTCGAAGGCAAATGGCATCATTTTATTTGATGACATTAGGGTCATAAGTCATGCACTATCACTTTCATGGATTTCAAATGGATTAAAGGGCGCCGATGCTATCTGAGTTACCACAAACAGTTTGGTGAAAATGCTGAGGAAACATAAAAACGCAACGTCGGAGAAACAGGAGACAGACCACCATGACCATTGGATACGTAAAATGCAAGCGGTTCTTCTCTGAAATGAAATTCCCCATCAACCCAAGACTATTATCTTTATTGACTATGGACGGATAAAAGGCTACATTGACCTTGACAGGATTCGACCTTTGACCTACAGCGTGCAAGCAGCCTGGGCGTTTGTACACACTGTGCTATCTGATCTCTGCGCGTGGATTCCCTGGTGTAGAACGGGGGGGTGGGGATGTCAACACAACATGCGTCACAGTGACCTTTACCTCGGTGCGACAATGACAATGGTTCCTAAGGAAAGGGGGTCGAGGGCGCTGTAATTTTGCTCGAGTCCTACCTACCGAATAAGGGAAACAATCGAAATGCGTGTAATTTTCAGCTTCTTGTTCGGTGAAGGTTTGTACATTCAAACGAGCATGCATAATTAAAAGCCATTTGCTAAAACTTCTCCCGAAATTTAATAGAGCCGAGTCATGGATTTCTGTAAAGTAGGGAACCTTTGGGTTGAAAATGAAACAAAAGCAAGTAATCGGTGAAATAATCTATTCACAAATAGGAGTGAATAAACACACTAAACCTAAGAATAGTTTATATTCGCTCTTCGATGTATTTACACTTGATGTCTGCTAACAGATGGTTTTATCATACACGTAAGTAGGCTACCTCTCAAGGCCAACCATAATATCGAGGTTAAGGAAGTCACAGGTATTCCTCTTTATCAGTGGTGGCACTCAACGGTTTGAAAAGGTGCATCACCAACACTGAGGTATCATGTCGCACTGCACATGCGCATGTAATCAAAGTATTTTCAAAGAAGATGGCAATTGTGTGCCTGAGTTGAGCGTGGGTGCTTAGGTAGAGTGGCCAGATTTTGAAAAGAAAAAACCGGGACAGGTTAGACATAGGTTAGACATAAAGTAGGACTACAGCCTTTAGTCTCTCTCCCTCCCTCCAGAATTATTTAAGACTCTAGAGGTGCATGTGAAAGGAGAGCATACCTTTCACTTATGATTCACAGGTTGACCTGACCTTTGTCCCAAAAACCTGGACATTTATGTAAAATGAACAAAAGCGTGGGGAGACTGGGACAGAGTTCTGAAAACTGGCACTGGAAATCAGGGACCTCTGGTCTCCCTAACTTAGGAGATGACTTGGCCAGCGGGGTGGCAAGGGTGACAGGGGGCCTAGTGGAAGCAAGAAAAATGTCCCTCACTGCAAACTGGGTAGTAAAATACCAAAATCGATCAGAGTTTAGTAAACCCCATAGGCCTTTGAGCCACAGTGCAACTCCACCTGCTGCAACATTAACAGCTATGCCCCCGAAATTGGCTGCTATGAAAAACTGAACAAGTCTACGGCTATATAGGCACCACTCTGTGATACATGGGAAAATAAATAAGCACAAATGTAATATGCCTCCTTTACGAAAGTAAATATATTTGAAAAAAATATTTCATCTTGAAATCATCAGTGCACTGATTGGGCTAGATTACGTCGCAAAATGTGCTCCACAGACGTCACCAGCATTGCTTCTGGTCAATAATACTACATTAAGGAACATAGGGGGTCATTACGACCCTGGCGGAAGGCGGAGAACCGGCGGTAAGACCGCCAACAGGCTGGCGGTCTCCCCTCATGGAATTATGACCATGGCGGTTACCGCCATGGTCATCCGCCGGTTCTCCGTTCCGCCCGCCAGGGCGGAGACGACCGCTGGGGTGGAGACCCTGGTCTCCAGCCCGGCGGCCGTCACTATTCCGCCGGCGGTATTTTGACCCGGCTTACCACCGTGGATTTCCTGCGGTTTGAACTGGTAAGCACTATCAGTGCCAGGGAATTCCTTCCATGGCACTGATAGGGGTCTCCCCCACCCTCCACCCCACCCAGACTCCCTCCCCTACCCCCCCACCACCGCTGCCACCCCCCAAAGGTGGCAGGGCCCCCCTCCCCACCCCGACCCCCAACATCACATCACCCATTCCCACACGACACGCACGCAGGCACCACCTACACACTCACACGCACACGCCAACATACATGCCTACATGCACACACACAGGCAGACACGCACACCCACATTCAAACATTCACGCACACATCCATACTGACATACCCACAGACATACATGCACTCATTCCCAAACACACAACACCCCGCAAGCATACACGCACTCACACCCCCCCTTCACATACACACACCCCCATGCACGCACACAACACCCAGCCTCCCCACCCCCCTCCCCTCACGGACGATCGACTTACCTGGTCCGACGATCCTCCGGGAGGGGACGGGAGCCATGGGGGCAGCTCCGCCGACACCACACCGCCAACAGAACACCGCCACGGCGAATCACAGGACATGATTCACTGGGCGGTGTTCTGTTGGCGTGGCGGTGGAGCAACCTCCACTTCCCCGCCTCCCGCCAGTATAGCTGTTGGTGGCTCTCCGTCCGAAAAAGGATGGAGAGCTGCCAACGGTCATAATAGGCCAAGCGGAAAACCGCCACCACTGGCGGTCTTCCGCACGGCGGTCCCTCGGCGGTCTTTCAAAAAGACCGCCGAGGTCAAAATGACCCCCATAGTGCCAGTTGTACAAAGTCATTTTGTGACCTCAAACCCTTTGACTGCAAAATGGCATTTAGGTACGTATGAAACCCATTTTGTGAGTTGGAAAAGCATTTCCAACTTGCAGAATGGGTATACCGACCCACACCGAATCGCTATTAGGAAGGGGCATTCCTTCCTTATTGGAATTCAACAATATATGTATCAATGATTAGCAGCTGCAACTACAGTTGCAAACGACTGATCAGTTACCAACACCTCAAAGGAGAAGGTAACTGATTAGCAAAGTAGGAGGTGTCCCTTTCGCAGACATTCTGATTTGAGAATAGTGTTGGCAGCCTCTGATGGGGAGGTGGGGCAGTCAGAGGGGCAGAATATGCAGTGGTGCAGGTGACCACTGCTTGCTCCCCCCAATGTTTCCCAAAGGAGAAACTTAAAAAAAAAAAAACAACATCCGTTCCTTTAAAAAACAGAGTCAGATTTTAAAGAAAGATTTCAATTCGAGAATACGAACACCCGGATGATAATCTTCTGTTCCTTGCAGGCTACCGTCCTTGTGATTGTAGTCAATACAGAAGCTAGCAAAAAAAACATGCCTAATTATTATTTATAAGAGATTGAAATTCCTACCACCCAATGCCTGGGACATCAAAGACAACACATTTTCATGTTTATCTTGTCCACAGGACAAGCAGTTCCAACCCATAGCACAAACCTGTTTGCTGACATTTTACAGTATCACTGTATGGATCTGTGGAAAAAATGGCTGACTCTCAGGTAAGTCATGTATCCCTGTGTGTTAGAAATTGTGTTTCTGGTTGGCTAAGGTATGCACCCTGTTCAAGCAGCAACCACAATCCTAGTCAGGGCACATGCACACCATAAATTAACCTGTGCTCATCCTCCTCTCATAGTTTGGCCCAGAGCAGGCAGGCTTAATTTAAGAGGCAATGAGTACATTATTTGTGCAATACTTCAAACAGTAATACAGTGAAAACACCACAAAACGAGTCCACACCAAGTTAGAAAAATAGATTATATTTTTATGAATTAAACAAAATGAAAACTTCAAAAATCCAATAAGTACAAATCAAGATATAAATGTTTAAATAATAAAAGAAACTGTAATGCTTAGAAACTTAAAGCGCCAATTGGAGCCATCTAGTCGCGATAGACCAGGTCAAATCTGAAAAGTCAAGCCGGTACAGGGACCAGCCTTGGCCCTCTGAAACAGTACCTTGGTTCGGAGATGCGTCAACATCGGGAACAAGATGTGAGAAGCAAGTTAGACGATGTGTGGGTGTCGATCCTGAAGATGAAGGCAATGTGTCGACTCCAACCCAGGCAAAGTCGAAGATGAGTCTGGAATGGGGCGATGTGTCACGCAGTCGCCAATGCGATGTTCCCGATCTTTATCTGTGCCGCTGGTCACATGCCATGTTTCTTCCAAATGCTATTTTATAGTGGTATCCTCGAAGGGCTGTTCTGAGCATTGCAGTCAACATACTATAATATTTGAGGCACGAAAACTCGCCCCATAATGCTTTGCAGGACATAACTTTTACAAAACATTTTTGCTCACAACTAAGCCTGTGGTGGTCCTAGGGCAGTGGGAGAACCTTCAAAACGCTCTTTCAATCTACATCATCTATGGATCCCTGTTAGAAATGGGGTGTCTGGTTGGCTAGGGTATAGACCTAAGCCAGGCAGAACCCACCACTCTATTCAGGGCGAGGGAGTTACACACCCAAGATAACCCCTACTCACCTCCTTCGTAGCTTGGCACAAGCAGTCAGGCCTATCCCAGAGGCAATGTGTAAAGCGATTGCATAATACACACATCACCAATGACGCAATAAATACACCACAAAAGAAACACAACAAGTTATAGAAAAATAAACTGTATTGCATCACACATCATTAGACCAAACCGACATGTGTCAGTGATACCCTGCTGCACAAGCAGTTGTGAGAACATCACACAGGTTATTAGTACTCTGCAAAAGCCAGGCAAACAAAGAGGTTGCTGGTTATTCTGCAACACAAGCAGGAGTCAGGTTGTCATTATCACTAGAAACACACCTGTGGTAATAAACACATCATTAAGAATGCCAAGACACTATCATGAATGTATATAGGAGAGAAACCTTTCCCAATGGCATAAGTCATAAAACCATATCACCAACATGAGTGCCCATAAAAGGGAATATCCCCCTCTGCATATATCATGGGTCTTAAGAGCGTATATGCCCCCCTAATAAGGTAATCACAACATATACCATTCCATCAGGTCCTAAAAAAGAAATTTTCCACACGAGAGAAATATCATTGTGAAAAACAATTACAGCAAGAATCACCAGCATCCCCTTCAATATGAGGCTCACAGTGCTACTGCGCATCTTCTAGGTAGTATGCAGTGCCTGGGGCATGCTCCAGCCCCACTGGAGCTCCTGAGCTCCTATTGCAATAATTACGGTACGGTAATCACTCAGCAGGAATGGGACCTCCGTTGAGGGTTCCCTTCCCGTACTGTAAGCCACTGATGTATGCCCCCAGGTAGGCCCCCTAAGGGAAAACAAGGGCGGAGGGAGCACACACACTGCTCCTACGAGAGCGGGGAGACCTCTCCGGGTCCCAAGTAGCAAGGAACCCTCCCTGGATCCCCCCAGAGGAGAAAATACCAACAGGCAGCTGTCCGCCTACCTGTGGGGCACGGCTCATACCGGTGATGTGCTCCCAGGTTGTGTGGCACTTCTAGAGGGAAATACGGCCACTGAAGATGAGCCTCCTGGCTCTGGAGCCACACCCAACTAGCAGTGCATCTCTGGACTTTCTTGTGACGTGACTGGCGTGGCCCTCACCAGGGGGGGTTGCCCGGGCGCTGTGCAGATCCGTCGGAGGGGGGCGTCCTCTCCAGTACTGCTCGCAGCATCGTATGGGCACTTTCTTGGCTGGCAGTGCTTTCTTCTGCCCCTTTCCTGCTTTCTGGTCGGGCCGTGGTGGTGATCTCTGCCCACCACGAAGTTCCTGCTTGTGCCCCCAGGCCACGACCCAGAGCGTTTCGCAACCGCGCTACCTCCACGGCGTCTCGGGTGGGGAGCTTTGCTTTAGTAGAGCTAAAGTTGCACTCTTCCCTCGTGCTGGACCGGAGCAGCCAGAAATACCCAGCGTTTTCACGCTCTGTAACAAAAAGAATGGAGCACTCTTTGCGCTCTATGGAAGAATACCCAAATAAAGTGCTTTCCACGAAAAAGGGAGGCACTGGAGGGGACATAGGGACAGGGGGAGGCAGGCCGGCATACAACTTGAGGTTCTAGTGATGGTTCCTCCTAGCAGACCCCTAGAACGTTCGGCAGTCACAAGTCAGGAAACAGGCTGGCAGTAGTGCATCATACAGAAAAGCAATCCAGGTGAGTCCTTCAGGCCACCCAGAAGGCACCAGAATGCACACCAACAAAAGAAAAGCAGTCCAGATGAGTCCTTTGTGTAGTCAGGCAGTCCCTCTGGCAGAGGTTCAGTCCCAAGTGCAAAAGTGCTCTAAACATTGTGGGGGAAGACCCCTTGTGCTCATACTCATTTTGCGTAGCCTCCTTAAAAGGGGCAGAAGGGGTTCCAACCAGAACGAACAGGTTCCAGGAGTGTCCCCTCTCCCCTCCAGCACTGGCTCCAGACATCAGTGGGGGTAAAAAAGCCCTTTGTGTGAGGCCAGTGCACAGCCTTTACAAATACAGGTGTGCCCGACTCTTCTTGTCCCAGCTCAGAAAGACCATCCAGTATGCAGATGCACTCTTGTGACACCTCCACCCTCCCTGTGTACAGGCCAACTGAAAAGTATGCACAAAGCCCAGCTGTCACTCTGCCCCAGACGTGGATTGGAGGCAAGCTGCAAAACAACAGAGTCATAAGCATAGAGAAATTCTTACTTTCTAAAAGTGCAAAAAGAACAAATGATGGACGGAATGCTGAACAATGCAAACATTCACCCCCAGCCACAAAGATCTGGGTTTAATCCATCGTTTTTTTTTGCTCACCACGCCACCCCAGTTTGGACCCAGTCATATGCAAATCAGCCTTGACCCTGTTCCCCAGAGGAACCGTCCAGCCCGAACTACCAAGCCAAGTCCTCCCTGGAACGGAAACAAGCATTCTAGGACCGGTTTCAGTGTTTCACCCTTCATCAGCCAGGCTAGCTTGATTCTAGTGGCGCAGTGAGCACAGGACCCATGTCTGGGCATACCCTTCCCACTTAGGGCGACAAATGCAACAACCCCTTGTTGTAGAAGAGCTGCATAATGCATGGCAGGAAGCCTACAAACCTCTTGGATAGGCATCAGTAGAAAGAAAATACTCATCAGTTACAAGTTTTATTTCCTTTAGCAACTTGCCTGCATGTCTGTAGATCCACCAATTTTCCCTGTGGCCCCTAAACCATAGAAACACCACATGCCTTTTCCAGCCCCTATTGCCAATTGATATGAGGTGGGGTATTTATTCCATTAAAGTGTTGTGCGAAGCAAATCCCTTTATGTCAGTACAAATTTAGTCGCTCCTCTGTATCCACAGAGTGTAATCTTGGATAGAAATTTGATAATGGAACTCCAGGTAGCACACTTGTAGTAGTTTTCTCACCAGTGAAAAAAGCGAACAATGGAACAATGGGTTTCTTGTATTTCTTCCAGCAGACACCCTATGGATTATAAGATCTTAAAGAGGGTGGTTCACAGTCCTAAGCTCTAGAGATGGGTTTTAGAATCCTTATTGGTCAAATTATGGGTAGTAAACCGTGCTGAGTGTTTGTGCCATGTAGACTTAGTCCATCAAGGACAACATAAAATCAGGACCTGCTAAAACATTTATTTGAAATCCTGAAAAGCTACAGGCACATATGTATGTACAGAGAAAATGTTCACCGTAGCATAACCACTTTTTAGCTTCAGTGATTAACCAAAAATGTTTAGAATTCTGCCACTATCTACAGGCAGTGCCACTTTTAGTGCAGTTGTCAGGCCCTTTATGCTTCTGTCAGACATATATTTAAAATAAAATGGAGAGAAAGACAAGACAAAGATATGTACAAGAAAGAAGAGAGGCAGGGGGTTATATAGGATGAACGCTCAAAAGCAATGAGCATGTGGTTAGGCAACTCTATTTATGTTTTTATGCTTTCTTGGCAATTTTGTTTTAATTCTTTAATATTCCAGGAAGTAATTATCTACCTGTTTTTCCGTCTACTGTAGGCCTGGCCTGTCGTTTACTTTGCCACTGTTTCCACTTTTTTCTGATCAACATTGTAGAAGCTCTTTTTGCTAATGTTTAGTTCTGGTACAGCACACTTGCAGTTTTGATACATCTGGTACCAGGTCTTGTAGCAAAAACAACACTGCGGAATTGTCCTTGAACAAAACTCTCTTTGATAGAACTGGGTTGACCCTTCATCGTAAAAGAGGCAGAACATATAGCATAGTTTGAGTTGATTTCGATTCAATTTGTTCGGATGTAATTTATGTAAGCAGTTTAATGTTGCTCATCTTTTGTTCTTGTGCCACGCTAAAGAAGATGTGATATGTTAGATACCGAGAAATAGATGTTGAAATTAATCCTTACCCAAATCAATGGCTAGAGGAAATCTGAAACATTCAATGTGTTCCGTAAATCCTGTCCCTTGGAGGTCAAAGACCTTCAACTGTACCTATAAATTATGTATTACAGTACATATGATTAAATACTTAGTGATATAAAGTAGCCTGACCCCGTGTCTGCCTCTTAAGTAGGGTATGTAAAACAAAAAAACACATGCACTCTTGGGAGGGAAGTCTCAAGAGTCAACCCACTTTGAGCTGGAACCACAAAAAGACTGAGAGTCGACAATTCATAAATCAATGCAAAATTAGTGTGACCTGCAGACAAGGCAGATCATTCAATTATAACATTTTGCTGGAACCACTGAAGATAGCCAGCCCCCGGATTTGTACTTTGTGTGTAAGTGGGTTGGCTGATTTTCCGATCTGGTGCCCATGTACTATCGTACCAGGAAATCCTTGTCAGCAGGCTCCATCAACAGATGAACATGGTAGAAGCCCATCACAGTATAACAGCAGCCCAAAGAGTAACTAGATAAGACAGAAAGGTAGAGAGAGAGCAATATTTCCTTTATTAAAAAAAAAAAACACTCTCTGGGGCTTCTGGGTAGGGTCAATAGGGCGATTTGCAAAAATAAATGGGGAGTAAAGTTCATCTTTAACCAAATTAGCTAATTGTCTACCAACAACAAGTGCACTTCTTTCCGATGTATTTGTTACCAAACGAATAAAGCTTACAGTTCAGCAGCCAGAGAAGTGAGCTCCAGTGTTAATTCATTGGCGGTTACTCACCCTACAATGAATGCATCTAGACAAAAGAGCACAAATGAGTGTGCTTCGCGAAGGGCGATAAGCAGGCCACACAGCAGTCTCTCAATCAGCCACCATGTGATGTAAGCAGTCAGAAATAACAAGTCCGATCGCCAGTTGATGAAGAGCTTGCCACTGGAAAGCACGTTCACCACACAAGCTACGCGCAACATGATCAAGTAGAGGATAAACAGGGTTCACTGTGAAGTGCTCTGCGCGCAACTGCATATTGCCAGGCATTGCCCTCCCTCTGAAATCACATTGCCAAGCCTATAATCACGGCATCAAGCAAATTAAATGGCCTATACTTATCCTGTACTGAGAATTTATCAGCTATTGCCGAACGCTAGCAAAATTAATAGGCACTAAAATCGTTGTTTGCTAACAAATTATGGAGTCAACATAGAAAAAAATGCACAAAAAAAAACTAATTTAAAAAAAAAAGCAAACCCAGCAGTTGTGGTGAAGTCGAGCTCATGGGTTGTTTGCCAATGCTGCATCACCATGGTTAATATATTCTTCCCCGACCAAAAAAATGAGGCAATGGAAGGAGATATATAGTCCTCCAAAGAGGTTGCCAAGCAACAAGCAAGCTTTCGGCTTGTAAGCGATGTCTCCAAGCAGTAAGGCCGCCACGCAGTAAGATCTTCCATCACTTGCAACTAAGTTGATTTTGATGGATTAATATAGGATGAAAATCTGCTCTGTTCCTCTCTTTCCCAAACCCTGGGATCATTAGGAAGCCGGTCAGGGACAGGTGTGGCGAGGGACCATTCCGGAAGAATAATCTCATTATTGATCGCATTGCATCAAAAGCAATCTTTGGAATACCGAAGGCACTCTAAGCATTTTATTATATATAAATGAATAACAAGAAGATTTGTCTCCCTCATTTTATGGAGGTAGAAAGCTGGAAAAGCATACATGGCCACACTTTTTCCGCACTTTCTGCTTTGGTGATTTGATTTTACAACACTGCTCCCCTGATTATGTTTACTGTTATTATGTTCTAAAAGATGCCGAGCTACATTAGCAGTATTTTATATAAAATGTATGCGATATCTGAATTGCAACGTCTCCCAAGCTTCAAAAAAATAAGTAATTTCGTAAACGTTTATTTCATTTTCACACATCATTGTCAGCCTGTTTACCTTTACGCATTTATAAAGGAGCAACAGGAAGCTATCAAAATGCTCTTGATGGTTGAATTCGAAGATGGTTTCTTTTTTCCGTTGCACTTGATGAAACTTCAGCACATACGGCCCAAAATGAAACTGAACCACCCTAGACGGCTGTATTTAATTTACCACAGGGTACTTCGATGGCGTGGTAACATCTTATCAGTTCTTCACTACATTGCAGCCTTTAAAATGGGGACTGAAGTCTAGTAGACACGAAGGCAAAACTACTTACCGGTGGTTGGAGTCTTTTTTTGCCACAAAGATTGCAGAAGGTTCAAATTGGAGCTTTTGCCTCTAGAAAATTACACCTGGCCTTTGGCGCTCACCAGGGCTCTTCCTAAGCATACATTTCCCCAGCAAAGGCTTGTTCTTTGATCTAAAATGTCACTCCTATGTCAGTGGTATCCAGCTGTATGCGCATTGTAGGTAAGATCCTCTTTTTGACATGGATACTCCCTCTACTTTTTGCCTGGTATCTGATGTGAATTAGACTGAAAGTGCACTGGGTTCCTGCTAACTGGGTCTCCAGTGCCAGATCTATTTCCCTAAACAGTACAATTGTTTCCCCAATTGACAAATCGTTTAGTACCCTTTGTAAGTAACTAGTCAATGGTAGCTCTAGTACCTAGGGCATGAGGTGCTAAACAGAGTCCCTAAGAGCTGCAGCACCAACTGTGCCATCCCAAGGGACCCCTCATCAAGCCCATGACAGACTGCCATTGCAGGCTGTGTGTCTTGATGCAGTCAAAAGTGAAAACACGAGATGACACACAGCCTGTGTGTCATGTCCCCTAAGTCTGCATGCCATATATGTAAATCACCCCTCTAGCAGACCTTACAGCCCTAAGACATGGTGCATTATATTACATGTGAGGGCATATCTGCATGAGCAGATATGCCCCTGCTATGTCTTTGTCGATTCTCAGTCACACTAAGTGGGCAGGAAAGCCATTTTAAATGCATGTGCTGGGCACCGGTCAATACGAGTTCCCCGGCTACATGATGGCTTCGCTGAAGATGGGGATGCTTGGTATCAAACATCTTGTATTGATGAACCCACAATGATGCCAGTGTTGGCTTTACCAATACATGCACACGGAGGGCACCTTAGAGGTGCCCCTGAAATCCTACCATCCTCTGGTGTGCTTGCTGCCAGCCTGCCACCCAAGACACAGTTTTTCCCCCCTAGACTGAAAGCCTTCCGCTCTCAGGAGGCCCAGAACAAAAGTCTGTCCAAGAGGAGGGCATAACACCCCCTCCCACAGTATGACCTGCTGATTAGCATTCTCAAGGCTGCAAGCTTCAAAGGGCTCCTGCTCTTGAAATGCAATTCTGGCTGCCCCCACAGGAAAGGAAGCCACCACCCTTGCCAGAGCCCACTTGGCACCTGGACATGCGAGAAAATTAGCTAGTCAGGTAGGCGTGCCATCTCCAGGCTAGTACCACCCATAAGGCACTGCAAGGAGGACACAAAATTTCAGAGGTCTTGGTGATGACATACTAAGGAATTCTGGGACAGGGCTATGCCCACTTCCCACAGGAAGTGGTTATTTATATAGGGGGTGTAGTGACCTCAATGGTCAGTAACCCTTTGGCTCCTACCCTACATACCCCTAACATCCTTAAATTCAATATATAGGGGAGCCCCTGGCACCAGAGAAGCTGATCCTGACAACCTAAGAAGACCCAGGACACTGAAGAGCCATGACAACAGAAGTGGAGAAAAGTAGCAGCTGACCTGGTACCAATCCCGCCGGTCTGTCTGCATCGCTAGTTGAAATCAGCATCAAAGCTGACTAATCCTGCAGCTGTGACTCAAGAAACCCAGGAGGACTGCCTGCGTTTAAAAAAAGACTCAAGACCTCCAGTGAACAGCTGACCTGTTCTCCAGCAAACTCCAAAAGAAGGGACTCTGAAGCCTCTGGAATCACCTAAAACCCGACACCTGAAGTCACCACTGCACCCACTGTCTCTGACCCGAGTGGAAGTGGACCACCAGTGCCAACAAGGTTCCCCATCCCTCCAGAGTCAGAGTCCATCATGGTTTCACCCCTCCTGGACTCCCCGACGAGGCCTGCAGCCTCTGCACATAGCCCCTTCCATGCGACCGCTCTGGTGAAGAACACCTGACACAGGGATACCTCTGCACATGTCACCCCTGAGCTGTGGAGAAGAGGACCAAAGGTGCCTACCTGTGCCTGAGCATTTTGAGGCCTGATCCTCGCTGTTGGTTCAGCCCTCCTGGCCAGAGCCTGCAGCCTCTTTTCGCAGTGACCGATCTCCATTTGAACGCATTGAGCACCAGATGCTGTTTTGCACTCTGACCTAGCCGCTCCTGCGCTGCTGAGGGTATAATGTTGGTGCGGCCTTGGGATTTGCCCACTACTCATCTTAACTTCTGAAGATTGGTCTTGTAAGTCGCTGTACTCTACATGTTTGTGGAACTTGTTTTTACCCCTAAAGGATCACATTGCAGAACTCAGAAATTGCACTGTGGCCAATTTTTAAAGTGAAAAGAATCCCTATTTAAAAACGTACTTACCTGAACGATTTTTCTCTGATGCCTAACCATATATAAAGATACTTGCTATTTTTATAAATTGGTGTGCATCTCCTTTTTGAGTTGTGTGTCTCATATATTGACTGTTGTGTGTATTTGTAGACATCTTGCACTCCTCTGTGCTAAGCCCAAGGCCCCTAAATAGAGCACTTTTGGACTGCATTGCAAGCCCTGTCCATTCACTGGGGAACCCCTGGACCCTTTACACCGTATCCACATACCAAATAAAAAGCTAGCTTCCTTGTTGTATGTCTCTAGTAACTCAAGTTCTTTGGAGATAACTCTCTCCTTCTTGGGCAGTCCCTTCTCCCTATTCTGAGAGGCTTGGCCAGTGTGCTCAATAAAGATAAAAAGGATATTATTCTTTTTGGACTAACTCATAGAGCCAGTCTATCTGCTGTCCAATAAGTCCCTTTTTTGTCAAATCCATGTCTCTAGCCCTCATGGCTAGGAATCTAAAACTCAAAAAGGGTGGCAACGCTTCTCTTCAAACAAGAATATTCTTCAGCAAAAATGCATTTCTTACTTGTATAAGCAAAAACGATCCTATCACTGCTCTCTAAAAACACAAAGCTCAGTGCATTTATAGGACACTGTAAGGACCCCTTGCCGGTGTCACTGCTGATTTTTATACCTATAAGTTACCCAAAGCGACCTGCTTCCTTTGTGAATTAAAGGATTACATTTAAGCAAGTTGGCTAATGTTTTAATGCAGCCTTACTGTAGAATATAAGTCCCTCCAAGCTAAACTGCTAGCACAGTGATGTGTCTTTTGCTCAAGCTCTACTGACTGTTTCCCAATTCCTGCTTCAAGCCAACTGGAAATGTTTGTCCTATGAAGGAGCCACAAACTATCTAAATATTACCCTCCTCAACATACTGCAGGGACAAGATGAAAACCTAGCTAAACCTATCTGACAAATATGAACAGAAGTGTCTAGAGCAAAGAAACCAGGTTGAACTAAATCTTGTAACTCACTCACACACACATCCGGTCGTGTATTACTGGAAATATAATGCACTTGCCCAGTACAAATAGATTTAGCATTTGAGGAGAATTACATAGATTTAGTCCATCTTTACCTGGCTTTTACTTCCAACCTCCCTTTTCCCGGTTGAATGTACAGTTTAATGCTGGTTGGAGGGGTTTTCTTGCTGAACTGGCTCACGCCAAAACGGCGGTAGACGCTTTTGCAAAGTAAAAAAAACAGAATAGCAACAGCCAGTCTTTCATGCCATGGTGACTTGGACTGTGAGTACTTTTAAAAAAAACAAAAAATCAATTGCACACCCCTATAGCAGGTGTGCATTCTGGGAACTGTCTCTCGCTGCTCAGGGGGCATTTTAGAATTTTTGATGTCCTCTTTCAAGATGATGCACATAGCAGATACCAGAGAGGCAAACAGGGGTGTAGCATTAGGGGGCGCTACCCCCTCCCAATAAATGTATTTTGTGATAAATAGTTGGGTGCAGGTGCTTTCAGTCAGGTATGGTGAGGTGTCTTTCGGATTTCACCACAAATTTTAACACACAGAGACAAAAATGCACACACGCACTCTCTCCCTTTGTCTATTTGAAAAGACGTGTGCTTTCTCTCACTTGGTACACCTACCAATCTGCATTTCTCTCCTTTTCCGCTGACTCTTAAGTCCCTCTCCTAATGCCTTGCTTGTCGTATAATGTATTTTAAAATCATAGTGTCCTGGCGTGATTGTCGGAAAATCTGAAGCGAACAATCCCCACCCCACACAAAATCATACTGACCTAGCTAAGCCCCTGCAGGCACAGCACCGATGGGAATGGCAGTTGAGGGAAAATCCTAAATATCACACCCAATTTGATGCCATTTCTACCTGCATTTGCACCAGGTAATAATGTTCTGAATGGCAGAGCCAGTAGCGCCTCATTTGCCACCAGGATATCAGCATCCCCTGCATTCTAAATACAACCAGAGATGCTGGACAGGAGCAGACAGGACAGCAGCCATTTTTACAGCTGTCCCCGTTAGGGGACCACCCATCTGTAATTTTCACAGACAGCCAGTAAATTAGCCCTGCCGTCCATCGTCCATCGTCCATGATAGAATTCTTAACGGATGGCATTTGGCCGTAATTTTCACCTCTTAGCCAAAAAGTAAGGGATAATTCCCACAATAGATTCCCCAGCTGAAGAGGAGGGAGTCTCCTGTGCCGCATTCCGCAGGGAGGAGCAGGCAGCTAAAAAGAAATAAGCCTTCTTGTCAGGATGTCTGCGTTCCCAAAGAAATGCAAATGTGCACAATTGGCAAATGTGAAGGCTGCTTGGGGTTAATTGGTGGAGTCACTTCAAGCTTCTTGATGAGAAGATACTTTCTTTTAGGAGGGTACAGTAAGGATGTTCCAAGCTGAACTATGGAGTATGTGCTTTTAACGAACTGTTATTAAAAATGTTTGCACCGGGTATAATCTGCACATTACTGAAAACTACACTTCAGAACAACTTTGATCTTTAACCAAAATGTATATGTTAATTTACTTGCAGCCTATATAATACTGTGTATAATGCATGTTTAAAATAATGACAAACATTTACAGAACTTTCAGGGACCTCCTAGCATTAAAAATACACAAGTCACTTTTCCCTGCTGCACTAAATACGATTCAATTCTGTGGGCCTCTGGTTGCACACAAATACGTCTGTAACCAAAAGAGGCTAATAGCATAAAACAGTGTATTTCCCACTTATTAGTTTAACTTTTATATATTTTTCATTTAAGGTGTGCACTATTTTATATGCCATTACCCAATGATGAGAGATCAACAAACTAGTTTCACATTATTTGGCTCTTTTTAGCCACGCCTTTGGTTCTGCTTCCACACTGACATTAATAAGTCACTTTTAAGTCTATTACATCTAATACAATCTAGTTTTGTACAAATGGTGTAAAGAACTCATGTATTTAAAAGTGCTTTCAGACACATTAATGTGGAAAAAATAATTTTGGTGAAGTAAAATATTTACCTAAGATCACACAGTTTAAGAAGTGAAGCCTCAATTTATCTCCGTTTTCTAATTTAACCATCTACAAATCAGCCAGGAAATGGGTATTTGTCTTTCCTTTTGTTAATGCTGTCTTTTTACTTCTTTGTGCATTTTCTGCAGTTTTTATCTAGCAGATACTTGACCCACATGTATTAGACCACTTTACATGAGCACCGCTTACATTACACAAAGTCACATTTATTGTTTATAGGCATTGAGAGAGTAAGTGGTTTGTTGAGAATCACAGGCTGTTGATCCAATGAAGAGTCTTGAACCTGGTCCCCCAGTTCCAAAGTCGCAGCCCTGGCCCTAACACCACATTCTGGGTAGAGGGGAGGACGCAGACACAAGCCAAATGAAAGCTCAGCTAGTTGTGGGCTTGAGATTCCAATAGGACCTCAAACTGAGCCAGAGCCAAGCTTCAGGTTCAAGCCTGGATCAGTCGGCCACCTGTAGAATAGCTATATAAACTCTAAAAAGTCAGTGATATCAGCATATGGTGCCCTGTTTTCATTTACCTTCATTATATTGAGGGTCCTGCAGCATGCTACTGACGAACCTGCCCTGAGTGAAGCCCTCCTGTGTGAGTGGGGAGGCCTAGCAAAGGCATTGCAGAAGTGTAGGGTTTCTACTTTAGTGAGTTTATGAGTTCTAGTAGGGTTATAGAAAGCAGAGTGGAATAACCATGGGTGGCATTGGGTACAATGGTCTGTAGGAAACCCCATCTTATGTAGGAAGCATCCAGACAGCCAGTGAAGCACCGATTGGAGCTGTGCAGCTAAATAATGGCATTCTAAGTACAGACGAACCAATCTACCCACAGTCACAGACAGCTTTAGAGTGGAAAAAGCTACCCGGCTGCGCCCCAGCCCCCAAAATCAAATTGAGGTATCTGGAGAAGGAAAAAGGGCTGAGCAGGTGAAGTTTTGCAAAATAATGCAATCACTGGGGTAGCACCACCATCCACACAAGTGCCATGTGGCCCCATTACTGGAAGTGGAAGAGAAGACCCAAAAGCAAACTGGACTTGCTCTGCCCAGATTTCCATCCTTAAATCAGTAGGTTAATGGTGACTATTAATCTCTTGGTATCTAAAGGTAACGGATTCCCAGACAATTTGGGCTCTAATTGTATATAGTGGGGAAAACACTACCATATGTTAAAAAAAA
Organism: Pleurodeles waltl; assembly: GCF_031143425.1. Taxonomy (NCBI): domain Eukaryota; kingdom Metazoa; phylum Chordata; class Amphibia; order Caudata; family Salamandridae; genus Pleurodeles; species Pleurodeles waltl. The sequence goes on from NC_090448.1 coordinate 870,867,783, forward strand.
CACTACTTACATTATAAAACCTTTATCATGTTTTTACATTTTGCTTGTGTAATTTACATCCAAAATATTTTGATGAACCTGCATGTACTTTGGCACTCACGGATGAGCCAGATCACTGGTTTGGCCTTGGCTCGGCTGCAGAACTATTTTAAGACATAGACAGAGTGAGCAATCGCCAAGCACAACCTTCCAAAGAGTCTGGCCCCTTCTTACCCCTCACAAGCATGACCAGTGGACATTTGTACCAGCAGAGTTTGCCAGGGTCAGCTTCTCCGTAACAGAGGAGGATTGTCGACCCCCATACTCATAGTCTGGCAGTGACAAATAAAATGATAATAAAACATTTTTATTATCATTTTATTTGTCACTGTTTCTCTGACAAACATGGAATCAAGGGCAGGGCTGGGCCATAAGGAGGAGGAGTGGTGGGCACTGTGAAGTGCGCATGTCGGTTTGGCCAGCCATCTTAGGATGGGCAAACCGACATGTACACTCACATTTCACCAAGCTAGCTGTGTTGTACAGCCAGGTGGAGAAATGGCACAGGGTCCCTGTGCCTGAACGAGTGTCAGACCAGCCCACCCAGGCCAATCCTGGTGCTGCTCTCAGGGCTAGTATAACATGAGAGCAGCATCTGGATTGGGAGCCTGTGCTTTGTGCCCCAGTGACTGCTGGGAGGACAAGGAGCACCGAGGCGGCCGGTGCCAGAACCAGAGTGCAGGTACGTTTTTTTCCTTTCATTTTTACCCCCCTCTTCCTCTGCCCCACCACTTTTGATTGGCGGCAGCCACCATTGGCCAGGGTGGGTGGGTGCTGCTTGTTCAACCACTAGACAATGACTTTTCTGTTTCTCTCCTCTCTGCTGAGACAAATCCCCAAGTACAGAATACTTTCCAATACTCATGGCGGGCCCATCTTGTCTAATTTTAGGAATTGTCCCACCTTGTTCTTCTCATCCTTATTTGTCCGGTTCTTAACAACAACCCTTTGAATCATTTGGTTCCTGTGGATCTCCCATATGATCTCAATTTCATCCTGCTCTTTAATTCTATTTGTCTGGTACTCTGACTTAAATGTAGAGTTCTGGAAGCACACTCTAGCGTTGTGAGACTAAAGCCAAGTTGTGGGTACCTCACATCCTGACATTAGGTTGGAGACTGTTGACCAAACCTTCTCCTCTGCCTCATTAATTGTTTAGGTTTAACATTGATTGGAGCTTGAGGTGAGCCAGATGTTTTTGTTCAGCTTGTCTAACCTAGTATATTTCACTTACCTTAATGTTTCCCAAACTGTTTGCCGTAGGTTTTAAAATGTAAAGATACATTATCAAAATGCTGCTGTTGCTTTCAGTCTAGGAAAGTTTGGGTAAATCTGGATTGGGGTGCTGCCCTTGACACCGTGCTAAAAAGGCATTAGTTTACTATTAAACAAGGACATAATGTGCCATCTGAATGTAGCAGTATACATATATAGAGGCAATCACATAAAGGCCACAGTGAATCAATAGTGCTATGTACAAAATGGTAAATAAATGCACTGATAAAGTAGTGGGTATGGCCTCTCCTCATATGCATCCATACAAATGACCTTTTGTCCTGAATTTTGACACACTGTCCTGTTCAGAATTTGCCTCCATATGAGGTGGTCTCTTTAGTCTCTGTATCATACACCTCTAAAGGATTCCCTAAGTAACCATGAAAGCACGGCTGAGCTCCATACTAGCTTGGGAGAGCACATCTGGAGAGCTACTTAGACACAAATGGCAAACAAGAGTAAATCACTTCAGAAAAATATATTTGATCTATACTGCTAAACCTGCTCTTTTTCATTTAATTTTATTTTTACTTTAATCTCCGTCTTGCTCCTTCTGGCAAGCTACATCTCATGGAGAAGAGTACCGCTCCGTGTCAATCACCTGCTGGTACTGGAGTAGCCAGTGAAAGAGGACTGTCCCCTCAACAGAAAGAGACATCGAACGTCTTTGTGTCAGATTGAAAATGTCATTCCCCTCAAGTCAGAGAAGATTGCTGCGCTCTCTGTACATCTGATAACGGTACTTCCAGACAAGATAAATGGATCTCCAAAGCCGGAGCAAAAACAGTTCTCAATTTTTCGAGGCACGAATGGAAATCTCAATGAGGGTGAGAGGAAGAGAGACGACTGCATAAACGAAACAGTTTAAGTATTTCTGATGAAAACCATCAGAAGGGAGCATGCCCTCAGTGTGTGCCGACTTTTTTTGTTCTTTTGATCGGATTTGTTAATTCACCATACAATTACAGATCAGTAACTTCGGCAGATTTACCATTAGCTAGGACAACTTTTAATGAGGACTGTTGAACGTCTTCAACTTGAATTCAGATGAAATGTGTGTGGGTGTCTGTATGTATATGTGTGTGTTTTTAATACTGATATATATTTTATTACTAAACTGATATGTAACTTCATATATCGATATATGGTTTGATTACATTTTTCAAATTTAGAGAGGTGGTTTGGAGTTTTTGGGGTTCATGGATTTTTAGGATTCATATCTGAGTAAAACGAAGCCTTGGTGTTTTTCGTGTTTTATGTTCAGGTATTGGTAGTGTCTAATTAGTAGGACAAAGTTTTAGGGCTCAGGAATGGCTAGTATAATGGGTAGCTTACAGTTTTTAGGATTCCGGTAAAGGTAGTGTTTAGGGCTAATAGAGGACTTGTATGGATCAGGTATGGGTAGTGCAGGAGTTAAAAGTTTTTTAGGGTTCAGGAATGGGAAGTGTAAAGGAGTAGTACAGAGTTTTTAGTGTTAATGAAAGTATAGTTGTTAGAAATGGGGTCTCTAGTTGGTAGTGGGTTTGCACCCTGTCCAAGTAGGGACCCTCACTCTAGTCAGGATAAGGGAGATAAACCCGCTCAGATAATCCCTGCTCACCCCCTTGGTAGGTTGGCACGAGCAGTCAGGCTTATCTCAGAAGCAATGTGTAAAGCATTTGCACATAACACTCAGTAACAAGTGAAAACACTACAAAAGGACACCACACCAGTTTTAGAAAAATAGCCAAAATGTATCTGTGTAAAACAAGACCAAAACAATAAAAATCCAAAATACAGTAATAAAAATATGAATTCTGCCAGATTTACTCAAAAATACAGTTCCTTGAAGTCGACAGCTCCACCTGGGGCTATCACGGCGTCGTGATCAACAAATCCAACAGATCAGGCCTGCTGCAGTGTCGCAGGCAAGCTACGGTGTCGGGGAGACCCATAAACAGTACCTTTGGAATTGCAGGGCGTCGTGGTCCTCGCGGAGAGCTCTGGAGAGCGGCGTCGCTGGTGTCGGTCCTGGAGTCAGTGCGGGAGTCGTCGGGCCCTTGAAGTCACACACCTTGCAGATAGAACTCCGGGCTGATGAAGTCAGGAGCGCTGGCGTGGATGGCGCCGGAGCTGCGGTGCGAAAAGGGATGGTGCGGTGCCCACAGGTCACGGTGCAGGCAACGGCTCTGTGACGGTCGTCCAGCAGCGTCAGTGAAAGGAGGGCTGCGGTGTGAAGTGGGGCAGTGCGACGTGCGGTGTCCACAGGTCACGGTGCAGGGTAGACAGCCGCGTTGATGGAGCTGAAGCACTGTCGTCAGTAGGCACAAGCCAGCGGTGCGGGATGGGACGGTCCTTTGTGACCCTCACGAGCGGTGTCCACAGGCCACGGTGAAGGTAGGTATGCCTGGTGACGACACTGGAGTTGATGGTGCGGGCGTCGGTGGACCGGGGCTACGCTGCGGGATGGGACAGTGCTTCATGCTCCTCAGAAGCGGTGTCCACAGGCCACGGTGCAGGCAGCGGCGCCGGTGTCAGTAGGAGTAGCGGCATCTGGGATGGACAGGCTGTGGTGTGATCAGGAGATGCCGGAGTGCGGGGCCCACAAGTCGCAGTGCAGCAGCGGCTCGGTGAAGTCATCCGATGATGGCATTGGTGAGACGAGGGTCACATTGCGAAGCGGGGCAATGAGACTCCGTGCGCCGTCAGCAGGTCACAGTGCAGTCCAGCAGCGTCGTTGGCAGCGTTGCGGTGGTTTCTCCTCTTGAACAGCACAAACACACACACAGTTCCCAGTGCTGCATGTCTATGAAACTGAAGTCTTTGGTGTCCCCGAGACTTCCAACAGGAGGCAAGCTCTACTCCAAGCCCTTGGAGAACTTTCTAGAGCAGGACACACAGGAAAGTTCACCCTTTGCACTCCTTTCAGGCAGACGCAGCAACTGCAGGCCAGTCCAGCAAACCAGCACAGCAAAGGGAGAGTACTCTTCCTCCAGCTCTTCAGCTCTTCTCTTGGCAGAGGTTCCTTTTGATTCCAGAAAGATTAAAAAAGTTTGCGATTTTGGGTCTTCCTCTTATACACCTTTCTGCCTTTGAAGTTGGCAAACTTCAAAGCTAAGTCTCAAGTGTTTGACAGATCCTTCCTTGTCCAGGCCAGGCCCCAGACACACACCAGGGGGTCAGAGACTGCACTGTGTGAGGGGAGGCACATTCCTTTCAGGAGTGAATGACAACTCCTCCCTCCCCTCTGGCTCAGATGGTTCATCAGGTTATGCAGGCTACACCCCGCCCCCTTTGTGTCACTGTCTAGAGAGGTACAAAACAGCCCAACTGTCAAACTGACCCACACAGACAATCCACAGACAGGCAGAGTCACAGAATGATATAAGCAAGAAAATGCCTACTTTCTAAAAGTGCCATTTTCAAACAGACAATTTAAAAACCAACTTCAATAAAAGATGTATTTTTAAATTGTGAGTTCAGTGACCCTAAACTCCACATTTTTATCTGCTCTCAAAGAGAATCTGCGCTTTAAGGATATTTAAAGGCAGCCTCCATGTTAACCTATGAGAGAGATAGGCCTTGCAGAGTGAAAACCGAATAAGGCAGTATTTCACTATTATGACATATAAAACACACTAGTATATGTCTTTGCTTAAACATACACTGCACCATCCCCCTGGGGCTACGTAGGGCCTACCTTAGGGGCGCCTGACGTAGTAAAAGGGAAGGTTTAGGCCTCGTAAGTGGGTACACTTGCCAAGTCGAATTGGCAGTTTAAAACTGCACTTGTAGACACTGCAGTGGCAGGTCTGAGCAAGGTTTACAGGGCTACTAATGTGGGTGGCACAACCAGTGCCGCAGGCCCACTAGTAGCATTTGATTTACACTTTACCAGGGACTTACCAGTAAATCAAATATGCCAATTATGGTAAACCAATTAATAGTACAATTTACGCAGAGAGCATATTCACTTTAGCAGTGTTAAAGTGGCCAGAGTCCTAAAGCCAACAGAGACCGGTCAGAAAAATTAGGAGGAAGGAGGCAAAAAGATTGGGGATGACCCTGCAAAAAGGGCCAGCTGCAACAATAGTTTATAGGAGTATACATGGGTTTTAGGGTTAAGGGACGGGTAGAGTATAGGGATGGGTATAATATAGGGGTGGTAAGGTGTTTTAGGGTTTGGAAGTGAGTAGTGCAGAGGGGTAGTAGGGAGTTATTAGAGTTCAGGGATGGGTAGTGTTTAGGGGTACCAAGGTTTTTTTTAGGTTTCTCAGGATAACTGTAAAAAAACAATCCGACCTAATGGTGTGGGAACTAAATGAATCCAATGTTGATGTGTACGTAAGCACTAAAGGAACAAGCAACCCAGAAAGATAGTTCCACCCCTTTTCTTACAATGGAAGAACTGAGCATCTCCACATCGCCTCAGGGCTGACATCAGTACTTCTGCAAATGTACATAGTCAACTGTGCTTGTTTCCCAACATCAAAGGCCTGACTTGGAGTTGGGTTGGGATGGAGAAAGCTATGAATCCACAGGAGAATCTGCTGGTTGATTCTCTAAGGAGGAGGGAATTCCACTTGAAGATTCCCCTTCAAATTTAGTGCAGCTTCAAAAAATCTGAGGCTATTCCATTCCCACCCATCCAGAACTCTGCAGGGATTTTAAGTTGCAAAAGGGAAACATTTTGATTTGATGTGCTCCCCATTTCATAAGAATATGCAGGTTTTCGTACTGTTTCTTGAAATTCTGTGAGGACCTTGGGCAGCAGCCTGACTTTGCCTTGCAGATGTTCCCAGCTTATGTCTAACTATAAACCAGACCTATAGTTTAAATCAATATCCTAACTAGGTTGCTGGTATTCAAACAGTAGCAGAGGGGCTCGCTCTTCTCTCACTCTCACTCATGGGTACACAGGAAAGCAAATCTCAGCAACGTTTCCCTTATTACTACTACAATATCTAAAATCTTGAATCCATTACTTTTTTGGGGTGTTTTAAGTGAAACACTCTAAGAGTGCTGGGTATGGCAAGATGTGGGTCAAATGCTCACAATGCTATAGGCCTCAGGTTGTCCATCACTGAGAAGGCCCAACAAGGAAGAAACCATTCTGTGGTTCTTGTATACCCACTTAAATGGCATGAGTGTGTGCTGGGCTGTTTCTTACAGGAAGAGGATCAAGTCTGATTTGCATATGGATGGTCTCTGTCTGCAGTGTCATAGTAGGTACAACATGGATTCAAATAAATGCCAGTGGCTAAAATGAATCCAAGTATTCCATCTATCCTTTGTTTGTATTTCTAAGTGTGACTCCCTAAGCCAGGCGAGTATGACCAGAAAAAAGTCCCATACTTTCTGTGCCATGGGACGTATACTGCACCTCACAGAGGAGGCCCAATAAGGCTGAGACCAGTCTGGAGTTACTTGTCTTCCCATCTAGAAGGGCCCTGACCTGGCTATTCTGGCTGGACAGTTACTAATGTAGAGGATCAAGTCTGATTTACATATAGTTGGTCATGGTCTAAAGTAGCATAGTGCAGTGCTTAATTTGTAAATAAAAACGTACCGGTGCTCAAAGCCCTCCTCTTAAACATGCGGCTGCTGCAATTAAATGTGGGAACACGGAACACTGAGGCAGCGTAATCCCGAAGCCATCCCGGGCCTCTTCAATCCATTTAAAGCCGCTCCCTGCCCCTTCAACTCACTTTTGCAGCTTTCTGCTTTCTCCCACTGTGAGGCTTTTTCGTTTTTCTCTTCCTTCGTCTTTCCCATATGTGTCTTTTGCTCGCAGCAAATGTTTGGGGCAGAAGAATAAGTGCCGGCCCTCAAAAAAAAGTGCTTGTGCTCAGCACCGGAAACAACAAGCACAAATTAAGCACTGGCATAGTGGACAAAAAGCAATAAACTTGAACGTGGACAGGAGTAATAACTAGTGACCTACCAATCACTTTTTTGTTTTCCTAAGCCAGTATTAGTTATGTAGACATCTCTGAACGATGGGGAGGATACTCAGGTAAACAGTGAACTGTGTAGTTAGAATGAGATCACAGTGCTAGGTATTATGACTCTTCCATGTAGGACTACAAAACCATAACATTAAGCAATTTCAAAGCCTTAATAACTGAATCAATTAAGCTGGCCCAACAAGAGCTATAGAGCAAAAAGGCACGCACTGCAGCAAAAACGACGAAATAAAAAAAGCATTTAAGACATTGTGATGAGACCGTATATGCAGAATTGAGACAAAGTCAGAATGTATATTGCAGCAACCAAACATATCAGGTCCAAATGGGCTCACATGTATGTTTAATGCAAGGAAGACGAAATACAGCAGCAGATTATTGAAAGGCAAGAGAGGCTAAAACTAAAAATGGGAGTAAGAAGAAAAAGACATAATCCTGAGGTTCCGTCAGAGGAGTGTGAATGTAATGCACAAGGACTCCACAATGAACAATGCATGATCCAAAGTTGAATGCAGTAGAGTGACCTCACGTACACCTAAAAGTGGGCACTGATAATGAAATTCACTGAGCCAACACCGAAGGCAGCAGGTCTCATACAAATGTGAAGCACATTCCATTATCCAGCTATATGTGCAAGACTAGCAAGGGAGGGTAAAGTGCGCTGAAAAAGAATACTATTCAGACAGCTTTCCTACTGTTACTTTTGTCTGGTCTTGTCATCAATGATGTCATTGCAAATGTTGCAGTGATTTATCAATGGTGTCATAGAACATGTTATGAGTGATGTAATCTGTGGTGAATTTAGCAGTATATTGTGAGAAAACAAGTACTAGCTACCTTAGGGCACCAGTTATAGTTACTTGACATAACTATTACTGATGAATGTACGTTTTAACTAACATTTTGTCTAACTATAACATCCCTCAGATTGCTCCATCCCGGTGGAAGCAGTGAAAAATACTGGCTTCCACCAGGCGGGAGCAATGACGGCTCCTGAGCACCCAAGACAGGTGCATGCGGGGAGCCAGCACAGCTGTGGAGGTCCTGGGGGTTTTCCCTCACCCGCTACATAGTGTCTTGTGGGTGCCTGGGGTGGGTACCCAGGGCCTCTATTGGCTGAAGGAGGGGGCCTCAAACCCCCACTTCACTTTAAAAAAACATAGGCTCCAAGGGATGTGGTCCCCAGGGCCCTAAAGACTTGGGAGGAGGGGCATGCACCCCCTCCCCTCAATGAAAGCTAACGGCCAAGGGGATGGTATCCCCAGGGCCCTAAAGACTAGGAGAGGGGAGTCAAGAGCTACCTCTCCTTTTAAAAAAAAAAGGCTCCAGGGAATAGGGTCCTGGGGCTCTAAAGCTTGGGAAGGGGGTCATACGCCCCCTCCACTTCAAAATCAAAAGGCTCCAGGGGATGGGGTCTCCAGGGCCTGAAGAACTCGGGGAGGGAGACCGCGTGCCCCCATCCCATAAAAAATAACACAGCCCCAGAGGATGCGGCCCCTGAGACTGTAAAGGCTTTGGGAGGGGGCTAAACACCCCTCTACTTAAAAAACACAATCCATCAGCCATTTCCAACAGTTGGATAGAGTACATATAAACCTTTAAACATGGGAGCACCAATGCCCCTCAACTGAGCTTTCCTTACCTTAGATGTTCTACACTAAGCTTTCTTTCAAGCATGAGACCATATTTACAGACGTGTGAGCCAAACAAAATGTAATCTACTGATTTATCTGGCCAACTTCCAGATAGTCTAACTAGCTATGATATGAGTGATGCACGCGTCCCAAGACCAGAACGCTTTATGAACAACCCCTCCTCCCATCAACTCTAATCTGGAAGAGGTAGGGAACCCATAGTAAACTTGCTCACCTGTCTACAGAGCATATTGCTTGTGATCACACGCAAAAATAAAATAAAACTAGAATACTATGAAGGCTTGCTTTTGACAATGATAAAGTGGGGAAGCGGATCTTTCAAGGAAGGCCCCACCTTTCAAACAAGTCAGTGATCATACTAGATTAATTTCAGGGACCTTGCCTTTAACCTACGTGCTGAGTTTTTCGGGAAGTTTAACCAATAATGTGGTCTAGTTTAGCTAATCTAAGCTGGCATCTCAGGAAGCCAAACAGCCATGGGGTTTGTGCAATTTACTACCTCTGACTAGTTAAACATGCAATCAAGATGTTAGTTGAAACAAACATGAGCATAGGGGACAGATCACTATTTCTGAGGAACAATAGATCCATCTTCACTCTCCTGTCAAAGTACAGTTCTTCATTCAGCTTATCTACACGCAATCAATTCTTTACTTTTTCTACACTGGCTGCTGTTTTTAATGTACACAAGAATGTTGTCTTTTGGTTAGCATCCTTCTCTTACTCTCTTTGTCAAATATGGTTTCTAAACATATTTTCTCATCATTCTTTATTATGATGTAAAGTTTCAAAGTTGGTAACATGTGTACCAACCAGCTAGAAAATCTGGATAACCCATTTAAATCAATAGGTTGTAGTTCAGTTTAGGAACAAGAGAGTACGCACTTCAGATTAAGCCTCATGTAGATGGCCCACTACGGCTTAACAATCATAGTAAACAGCAAGATCACAAGGACCAACATCTGATTAGCCCTAAAAGGTTAGGTGGCATTGGGTTCCATGAGGAAACTATGACCTACCAGTGGGCCCTACTCCGCAGGAATGAGGTGATCTCCCAGAAGATACCTCTTTTATCTTTGACTGATACCCAAAAAAGACTAAGCAGCACAGTCATCAACTGTGACCTAAGACTGCTGACCTGGGCAACATGACAAATGCAGACACTCAAAGATTAACCACGACGTGCACACTAGCGTCTTGAGATATGTACTGTCCCAAAAAAGTTATTGGCCAGACAACAGACCACACCAGCACAACAGGCAAAATCCATAGCACAGAAACATACATGCAATCCTGCACCATCACCACCCCAGATGGTTTTACTAGCCTGTGACATCAACATTTAAGGACACTGTGGCCCTCATTTCAACATTGGCGGTATTGATCGCCTACCGCCACGGCGATGGCCTCCAACATAGGGTCGCCGTGGCTACCAGCCGTCTACCGGTATCATGACCGCCGACGATATTCCGCCAGAATTGTGGCGGAACACTGCCGACGGTCATGACGGCGGACGGCAGTAAAGCAGCGCTGCTGACAGCAGCACTGCTACGCCAACAAAACACCGCCGACCGTATCAGGAGCAAGGATACGGCCTGGCGGTGTTGTGCTGGCGGACTCTGCTGCTGACAGCAGCGCCGTGGACCGTCTTCAGCCGGAGGACACCCTGCAAGCAGGTAAGTCGGGTTCTCCGACCGGAGAGGGGGGCGGGGGGTGTTGTGTGTATTTTTTTGGGGGGGGGGTATGTATTGGTATGCATGCATGCGGGTGTGAGTCACGTAGGATGCATGCGTGAATGAGTGATTGCGTGTGTTGTGAATGCATGTGTGTGTGACAAGGTATGTTGGTGTGTGTTGCGGTGTGTGGGTATGTATGTGTGCATGCATGGCTGGTGGTGGGTATGCATGTGTGCATCTATGTATATGGGTGCGCGTGTGGGTGTGTATATTTGCGGGGGCGGGAGGGTGGGGAAAACTCTGGGGAGGGGGTTGGGGAGACCACGTCCAAACTGGGGTGGCATGGTGAGCAAAAGAACGATGGATTAAACCCAGATCTATGACTGGGGGTGAGTGTTTTGACAATGTTCAGCATTCCGTCCATCACTTGTTGTTTTTGCTTTGTCGCCCTAAGTGGGAAGGGTATGCCCAGACGTGGGTCCCGTGCTTCCCATGCCACTGGATTCAAGCTAGCCTGGCTGATGAGGGGTGAAACCCTGAAACCGGTCCCAGGATGCTTGTTTCCGGTCCAGTGAGGACCTGGCTTGGCAGTTCGGTCTAGACTGTTCCCATGAGGAACAGGGTCAAGACTGATTTGCATATGGCTGGGTCCAAACTGGGGTGGCATGGTGAGCAAAAGAACGATGGATTAAACCCAGATCTATGACTGGGGGTAAGTGTTTTGACAATGTTCAGCATTCCGTCCATCACTTGTTGTTTTTGCTTAGACCCCTATCAGTGCCAGGGAAGGGATTCCCTAGCACTGATAGTGCCTACCGCCATGGTTTTCGTGGCGGTAAGTTTGGCACAAAAACCATGGCGGTAGGCCGGATCGTAATCCCGAGGGTGGGATTGTGGCAGCCACCAGGCTGGTGACCAAAGTTTCAGCCCAGCAGCCGTTACCACCCTGGTGGTCGGTGTGCTAAAGTGGAGGTTTTGGATGGCGGTAACCGTCATGGTCCAAATCCCCTTTTTTTTACTGCCTGTCTGTTGGCGGTATTACCGCTGCTTTAACACAGACCGTCAGGGTTGTAATGAGGGCCTGAGTCTACTCTTCCTGAAATGCAGATACCAAACCTAGCCTATTTCCCAACAAACTACTTTAGAAGATTCAAGGGACAATGATTTAGTTAATTTCAGCCAACAGCAGCATACCTGATCTCAGTGCAGCCCCAACATCAAGAGCTCTTCACAGGGCCACACTTAAAATGACATAAGTAAAGACTCTGAGCAATCATCAGTGAATAATTTGATTATCAAACTCTTTGTTCAACCTGTTCATAAAGGAAAACAATCAAAGCATTAGACTAAAAATTGAGGTTAATCGAATGCCCAAACTCCCGACCATTCCAAAATGGGTGGGCAGTGTAGCAGCAAATACGCACTGGGGACTTTCGAGACACCTTGGATAAGATATCCTGGTCTTTACAGTATGGATAAATCAATGACAGAAGCTGCGTGGAGCACAACCATTCTGAGCAAAACAGCACAGAAGCCGAATCCAGCACAAGCAACGTAGCTGTCACATCCTTTGGTCGTCTGATACCGAGTTCGCCTGCCCTTTCTGAAAATCTAATAATCTTTTTTCTCTAAAGTGAAGTATTCTATTGCGTGGGGGGGCACCACCCAACGAGACAACTTCTAACTAGGAGACCTCCTTCAGCAACAAACATGAGTGGATGGAATAAGGGGAATACTTTGTCAACATGGTGAACAAGTACTGTGCCATCCATATCCTTCGCAGATGTATAGAGCAGTGATTTAGACAAAAGCTACAGACTGCTGCATACGCTATAGCAAGTGGGGAACACGGTGTCGGAGTTGGCTAGCTATGAATATATTAGAAGTAGAAGTAATGTTACACAGGGTTCATTCGGGTATAGAATCAACACAGAAATTACGTTATCGGAAAAAATAAACCAATTAATAGTTTTGATCTTTCTGGGGGGACGTGTTTTGATTTCTAATCCAGTTGTACAGTGCAGGCATGTATTAACTGGCTTTTGAACTGCCTTTATTTTGTGATGTGAATGATGCACTAATCAGTGGCAATGCCCATTGCAGAAGGCCACAAACAGCCTGCATTATTATGCATGAGGCAGGATGCATTTTGTGACCCCTGAAAACCCAATGATGCATTCCCTGTACCACATTTTTTTTTATAAGCAGCCCCTATGCGTCTTAGAGAGACGGGGGCTTCTTTAAGCAAAAGCAGCAGCATAGTGGGAATGGCATTGGGGAATCTTGCAGTGGTCTTCTCCCAGCGAAGCTGCCTACCACTATACTCAAAGTGTGAGCTGTCCCAAAATGTCAGGTTCCACTTTGCAACTGTCAAAAGTCAGTAACCTATCAAGTGTTTGCTGCCACAATTGTGGTTGCTACGTATTGACACACATCACCACAACTCGCAAAGATGAAGGGGGGCATCCTTTCTAACCCCTCCTTCTTAGGATACGAAATTAATTGCAAAAAGCATTTGCACGTTAGAAAGGCGTTTAACAACTTAGTACACTGAGGCTTGTGCTTTTTGGTTAGAAAGGCTGTGATTTTGAAAATCGCAGGCTTTGCAACTGCAAACAAACTTTGTGCAGCAGGGCCCGCGTTTAACAACGATACAAAAAAGCAAGGGCATTATAAATTAAGTTGCATCGAACTATTACAACCTGCAAAGAGGGGTGTAATTAAACAGGCATATATCATTAACAATAACCTTCAGAAGAGCAGTCATGATGATAGTTATCACTACATTCGTTTTTAGGAGAAAGAAACAGACAGAGAAAGAGAGTAAGAGCACCATACTCCTCAGAATATATTTAATTCAAAAGATAACACAAAATATGCTTCAACCAGTATCTCACACGTTGAAGGGTGCTCCACAATTGCAAAGATGATCTGACAAGGAGGCGGTCTGAGTACAATGCCGCACACTTGATGCAACTCTTGTACCTACGAATGGAAAACTTGAGTAAAAATCCGGGAATTTTTCAAAGATCCGACAGCCTTGGCAATATTACTACAGAATGCTTCAAGAGAGGAGGGTCGCCCTGAGATTATACCTTAACTTTAGACTCCATGATAGATTCCAGGCTCCCAAGCCCACGTCATGGTATTCAAAACCTTAAAAGACGGTACCAGGGGCAGCTCCTCCATTAGGGCGGAGGAGCATCACCCGCCTGCCCGCCAGAAGCAGAAAAACCTTTATAAGGAAACAATAATAAACAGTGTTCATTATCGTTTCCTTATAAAGAGGCGGTGTCACAGGGGTGACAAGTAGTGAGGGGGAGTGCACAGCACTCCCCCTCAGAGCGCATGTGTGTTTGGCCAGCAGTCTCGGGCCGGCCAAACACACATGCGCACAAGGTTCTCTCCAGCCCACCAAACACAGTTACCGGGCTGGAGAGAGCCGGCACAGGCTCCCAGTCTGCCTGGGAGAGCCCTGGCTGGGTGCTCCCAGCCAATCCTGATGATCCCCTGAGCAGCATCAGGTTTGGCCACAGGGCAGGCTGTGAGCATGTGCCTGCAGCATGCTGAGGAGACAGAGAAGCGGTGGCAGAGCAGGGCTTTCAGGTAAGTTTATATATATATATTTTTAATGTATTAATATTACTTCCCCGCCACCCTCCCTGCTCCCCCCGTGCCGCTCCACCCCCTTTTACACCGCGAGCTGCGACTGGACGGTACCTACGTCCCTTTGAATATAAATGCATTCATCGATTGGTGAACTGAAAAACGTCATGATAGTATTGTTGTAAAGGATAATCCATACAAATTACTTAAATATTTATACATATATATGTAAAAAGTAAGTAGACCTAATATTTGCCTTGTTACTCCATTCATCAAGTGCACTAGCACTCGCGCCAGTGCCATGCACCAATAGTTCTAAGTTACTGAATACTAGGTATGATCTTCTTGTGCCAATCCTACAACAGCAGGTAGGTTCCATTGCCAATCTAATGTAACTATAGAGAGCTTCAAAACTGCGTTCAATACCCTATGAGAACTCCATCCCAGGGCATCATTTTATACAGTTTCTCAAAAGAAGAATGGCTGACACTCAAGAACAGGCAGTATGCCCGTGAGACAGAGCCTACTAAGACGCTGGACCATTCTGTAACAGGTACAAATTCAAATTCAAACTTTTATGCATTACAGGCTATACTTGAAAAAAAAAAAGATTGGTCCATTGTGACTTTGCTGTTTTCAAACTAAGGTGAACATGTAAATATAGGGGATATACAAGTTTGGGATTATATTTCGTCTCTATGTTGTAGCACAGCTGGCCCCTTTTCTGTGGTCTTTCTGCTGTTTCCAACAAGGGTGCATGTTTTTTTTTCTTCTCTTTTTCTTAGGAAGTCTTTTGCCTTGTGAGACAGCTTCACAAGGTTTCTTTTCTCTGGTATCCGAGTACGAAGGCCCTCAATATGAGTGGTCTCTGAAACTGATTGTATCTTCCCACACCTAGAGTTATTTATCACCAAGGGAGCAGTAACTCTGAGGGTGAGGAAAATTCAGCCATTACGAGATGGACCCTAAGGTTCCACTAAGAAATGAATATTTAAAAAAAGACTTGTAATTGTGGTGTAATTCCACAGTCAAACCTCATTTTCGTCAGGATTTTCACTCAGAGTACTCAGGTGCTTTCAGAGGAAAGTAAACAATTCTGCAGTGTTCCGACACATCTCTTAATTGCGAGGGGGCTGGTAGCTCTTTTTTTTTTAACCAACCCCCTCAGGATTAAGAGGGATCTCATATTGAGAGACTTAGTACAGTGCAGGAGAAAATAACTCTTTTTTTTTTCCTTCGGTGTCTCAATGGGCTCAGATCATGCCTTCGTAGGGTTTCCACTTCTCTGTATCAACCTTTTACGATCTGATGTTTGTGGTCACCAAGACCATACTTTGTGAGTGTTGGTCTGCCTTTATCAGCTTGGGCTACAGTTCGCATGAAGCGATCTATGTCAATCGGACTTAGTAATCATCTGCAGGTGTCCTCATAAGCAGGTGATGTGCAGGCACTGCAGGCACTGCTCTAGTTCCCACAGCCCTCTGTGAAAGGGTAAGAAATGGAAGCGATCTTACTCATATTTCTCAGGCATTTCCCCAACAGGCCTCTTAGGTCCAACACTGGTTTCCTACAAATGGCCTGAACTCTAAAAGAAATATGGAGAAACTCCCTGGCAGTTCATGATCTTAGTCTCAAGAATGTTCCAACACCATCCCCCCACCTCCTTGTCCCCATTTTCCATTTCTTCAGTTCCCTCGACAGCACTTTGAGGCGGTTAGCATGGAGTAAAGCTTTATACAAATCCCCAGCACAGCCTAACATCACTCACAGAAGTTGACTCTTGTCTGCACTTCCATAAGAACCTAAAAACAAACTAGCTCATGGTGAAAGTTGCTGGATTTCTGTTGATATTTATCTTGTGGTACTGCATCTTGTGCCCTAGTGTTTCTACTGGCTATTTTCTCCAGGTGAAGAATGCTGAATTCAGATTCTGGCAACAACTGCCACTATATGAAACACTATACCAATATGTAAGAGAGTGAATAATGGGTTTCTCCTATGAACCAGGTAGCACTGCTGGTATATTAACTGAAATCCTAAATATTGTGCCTCAAAGATATCATGCTCAGAATATCGACTACAAAAATACCATAAAAATAAGGACATAGTTATTTATAGATGTATTGTTATATTTCCACATATGTGTACCTTGATGATATATATAGCATGCCGTACAGTATAAGGATATTGCAAAACACAGAGGACTTCCGTGCCCACATAAAGAAACGAGGTTTAAGGCTGGATTCCTTTTTAGGATCATGGAACTTCGATGTGACTAGCAATTTCTTTATAATGTACGGCAGGTAAGTAGATGTGGATTTCAGAATAGCAGATCTATACTTACCTATAAATGCTTACTTTGGGATAATCTGGTGGGCGATATTCTTCACTATAATATTTTTGTGGTCGAGATTCTGGCAAACAACCAGACTGGCAAGGGTCTCACGGGCCCTACTGCTAGCAAGGTAAATGCCCCTGCCTCTCAGCTGAGTGGCAAAGACAGCCATAACTGGTCTGCAGTGAGCCCATCGCACACCTGGTCCCTAGTGGATCCCCTGCACTACTGATCGCTATGCCTGTATGTGAACCCATGTTCCTGGGGCAATGCTTCCATCAAGTCCATCCATGTTGGATACATAGGATGGGAGTCAATGCCTTTGTGGGGCAGGCCATGTGGTTGGAGAACTTCCTGCTTGCGCCCCTGGGGTCGAAAGAAATCCTACCTCACTGTCCATAAAAGCAACTTCCGGGATTTTCCGTGGTCCCTGATCGCCACTGCAAGGTTCTAAGCTGCTCCACTGGTTTGGTTACCACACAGTTAGAGGATTCTCTGTCCCAGCGCCGTGAAGCCTATGGGTAGGCGTGTGCTTGACAGATAAAAATATAAATAAATACCTGGATGACCGGTAATAGATAAGCAAACAGGCGGCAGAGGACTGCCATCAGCCTTTTTCCAGATATGCATCACAGTAGGTTTCACAGATATTTCCGCTCAACCAACAGATATGTTCAGGGTCAAAGAAAGCCAACTACAAATCTTGCAACAAAAAACAAAGGCGAAAAACCAGTGCAGAATTCTTTGAAATGAAAGTAATTTTCTGTTTTATCTTTTTTTGTTTTAAAGCAAATTGCTGCTGTCAAAGGCACCCTTTTATTACTGTCACATATGTCTTTAAAATTGGCTAATAAAAAAGCCACAAAAAGTATTTAATCATACTTTTTAAGACTGACCCGGTGTTTTGGTCTTAGCTGCTGTCAGCGCCTACTGTGTAAAAATGTTGCCGTGTCAGCGTTTAATTATTATTTTATCTCGAATTTCTCTGCCTGCCTACTGCGACGACAAAATTATAGTAATGCAGAGATTTAAAAATCATACGACGGGGTTTAGAAGATTTAGTCTCCTCGCTCGAGACTGCATGATGTAATGAAGGTCTTTCGAATCTAAAATTCATATTAATCAGTTTTACAATCATCATCTCTACGGGTGCACTGAAGTAAATCGTATAATAGGCAGTGGTACAATGAAAGCCTGGCGCGAAAAGGCCGCTTGAGTTAATGGGGTTAGGCCAGTGAGGGTCAATAATGGACGTCACCTCAAGGTCACCTATGTTATGTCCATAACAATGGACTCCCAGGGCAATGAGAGAAGCAATCTGATTGTTGATTTTTTTAAGACTAGCTGTACAATGCATAGCTAGTGCTTAATTTGTAAATAAAAACGTGCCGGTGCCCCCAGCTCCCCTCTGAAAAGCTCGGCTGCTGCAATTAAATGTGCGAGCGCGGAATCAGTGGCGGCCGGCAGTTTTAGGAGGGCGGGGGGCGGGCAGGAAGCACACACACACATGCACGCACATCAACATTCAAACATGCACGCATGCACTAAACATTCATTTAAAAAGATCACACACACAGCCCCCCCTTCAGCCTCAGAGGTTCCAGGAGGGTTGGGTATGCTGCCTTCCCTCATTGGCTGGCTGACCTTAGGTCAGCCAATGAGGGAAGGCAGCAGTCCCAACTTCGTCACAGAGTGGGATGGGGTCAGTGAGACTGCTGACCCCACCCCTCTCTGTGACAAGGTGTCACTGATTGACACTCGCCCTGGGCGCTTCAGGGCTTAAACCTGAAGCGCCCAGGTAGAAGTCAATGGATGACGCTTCTCTCGTCACCCGAGGGAGGGTCTGGAGGCACCATTGCTGAGCCGAGGAAGTCACGCCCACAGGAGCTGTGACCTCTTCAGCTCAGCAAAGTTCAGCTCAGGAAGCTAGGAGTTTGCGCAAGTCTTGCTCCTGGCTGCCTGACCTGAACATGAAGAGTGTCTGTCAGGCTGACCTTTGCTCAGCCTGACCGGCACTCTTCATGAGGGGCAAAAGGTGGGGGGGCGTGGCCCCTCCGCCCTAAAGGACGGGCCGCGCCTGCGCGGAATACTGAGGCAGAGTAATCCTTAAGCCATCTCGTGCCTCTTTAATCCATTTACAGCCACTCCCTGCCCCTTCAGCTCACTCTTGCAGCTTTCTGCCTTTGTGACGATTTTCCTTCTTCCTCTTTCCCATATGTATCTTTTGCTCGCAGTAAATTCTTGAGGCAGAAAAATAAGTGCCGGCCCTCAAAAATAAGTGCTGGTGCCCCCGCAGCGGAAACCACTGGCTCAAATTAAGCAAAACTACATACTAAATTAACGGAACCGTATAAACAGATATGCATACAATTACATACAAGATTAAGTAATCAGGCACCACAAACACGAAAATTCTGCGTTAATTTGTAATCCCTGTAATGAAAGTTAGCTGCATGTACTTCGGGACTTGGGTCAAAGATCATTTATCAATAGTGCTCGTAATTAGCCAACGAACAGCACTATATCCCTAAATTTAAGAGCAAAACTACATGGGCACGTGCTGGAAAACCAAGAATTGTATGAGCACATGAAAATAAACTATCCCCAGTGTGCTTTCGGTACTAGCTTGCCAATGTCTGTTTCAATGGAATCCCTTAACTTTCATACTATTATCTACAGAGAAGCAATGTTAAAAAGCTAAACAAATAAAAAACAAGGACTTTAAAGTCTTACCTCTTGCAAGCAATGCAATTGTCCTTGTCAATACTTTTTTCTGATGCTGTTGCGAATTGGCAAAAATAAAATAATTTCTTCTTTGACAGTACTGAAAAAAGCACAGTGATGTGTACGCGCGAATAGGAGTCGGAACCACGAATGCTGGAACCACACATGCCTAAACAACGCGGTCGGAACAACGACTGTAATGTTACCACGAATGCCTCTACCACGAATGCCTTAACAATGATTTTTTGTTGTAAAGGCATTCCTGGTAAAGGAATGTGTGGAACGGCATGTGTGGTTCCAGCATGCGACCCCCCCACCCTCACCCCCATCCCTAAATCAATCGTACCCAAACCCCCACCCCACCCCACCCCACCCCTAAAACCTAAACTACCCCGACCCCTAACCTCTGCCATTAAAAACAAAAAATATCCCGACCCCCCACCTCACCCCTAAAACTACTGCAACCCCCTAAAACCTAAACTACCCCGATCCCTCAACCAGTCCCCAAAAACAAAAAATACCCGACCCCCCCAACCTGCTCCTTAAACTACCGCAACCCCCCACCCCCCTAAAACCTAAACTACCCTGACCCCCACCCCTGACCCTAAAAACTAAAAATACCCGACCCACCCTAAAACTACAGTGACCCCCACCCCTTAAAACCTAAATTACCCCGACCCCCCACCCGCACCTAAAATTACTGTGACCCCCCTCACAAACCAAAACTACCCGACCCCCCACCCCAAAAAAGTAAAAAAAAAACGGACCCGCCCACCTTCCCCTAAAACTACTGCAACCCCCCTAAAACCTAAACTACCCTGACCCCCCACCCCTGCCCCTAAAAACAAAAAATACCCGACCCCCCTAAGACTAGTGACCCCCCACCCCCTAAAACCTATATTACCCCAACCCCCCCCACCCCCACCCTTAAAAACTAAAAATACCCCGACCCCCCACCCAAAATTACTGTGATCCCTCAAAAACCAAAATTACCCCGACCCCCACCCCGCCCCTAAAAAGTAAAAATACCCCGACCCCCCCACCCACCTCTAAAACTACCGCAACCCCCCACCACCCTAAAACCTAAACTACCCTAACCCTCCACCCACCCCTAAAAACGAAAACTACCCCGACCACCACCCCTAAAACTACAGCGACCCCACCACCCCCAAAACCTAAACGACCCTGCCCCTAAAAATGAAAAATACCCTGCCCCCCCACCCCTGCACCTAAAACTACTGTGACCCCCGAAAACATAAAAATACCCCGACCCCCCACCCTTCCCCTAAAACTACGGCAACCCCCCACCCCCCCAAAACCTAAACTACCACTACCCCCGCCCCTAAAAAAAAACTAAAATTACCCCGACCCCCCTGTGACAGCTCCCACCAAGCAAAAGCAAACACTCCGCTTCAAACAAGCTTTAAAAATGCGCCTGCTTGTTGGAAGCATAGATTTAATCTCTATCCCTGCCCACAGATATGCGGGCAGGAAAAGAGATTAAATTATTGCTGACCACACGCAGGGAGTTGCTATTTGTTGCAGCTCCCTGCATGCGGGAGCAATGCCGGCTCCCGCAGGAGACATGAGCCAGCTGGGACCGCCGGGGCCTTGAGGCTCCT
Source organism: Pleurodeles waltl (assembly GCF_031143425.1). Taxonomy (NCBI): domain Eukaryota; kingdom Metazoa; phylum Chordata; class Amphibia; order Caudata; family Salamandridae; genus Pleurodeles; species Pleurodeles waltl. The sequence goes on from NC_090448.1 coordinate 870,888,660, forward strand.
CCTGCGGACCTCATAAGTTTATACTGGGTATCCTGGGCACCCATGAACATATGGTTGGGCCCCAGGGCTGAAATCGGACTACGGAGGGGGCCAGGTGGTCCCCCTTTTTAAACAAGCATTTGCAAAGTCAATAGATTTTACCTTTATTTTTTCTTTTTATCTAACTGGATTACAAAATATTTAAAAAATGTTATAATGCTGTTTTTTTAAATCTGACAAACTTAATAGCTGTTTATATTGTTGTTTTTCAATTCAACATACATCAGAACATAAACTAGAACTAGTTTTAATGGGTTATCAAATTTAAAACAAATATTTGTAAAACATTTTTCTAATATTTATAATCCAGTTAGATAATAAGTTAGAATGCAAAAGAAAAAACAAAGACAAAACCTATTGGTTTTGCCACTGCTTGTTTAGAATTGTGAAGGTCGGCACCAGGCCTCGAAAAGCTGCAGGACTCTAATACAAACTCAGTAGGTGGCAGGGGTCTCTAATAAGTGGTGGCCTATCACCTAAACCAATAGGGGTGAAGAGTATCCACTTCTTGTGCAGCACAGCCAAGTCATTTCACTAGTGATGCATGTAGGACTGAAAGGTGCCCATTCATCTCCTGATATGCTGTGAAAATGTTGAAAGCGGAGCTTTCCAACTTCGAAACTTTCAGAAGTTCAAATGGCACAGAGAACCCACGGCACACAGAAGGTTTACTGCTTACACAGCTTGTCCTTAATCAATGTTCAAGAGGATAAAGTCTATTTTCTTGAAAATGTAGTCTCTGCCCAGCTATTTCACATTGCACCGTATGTTTCAGAGCCTCTGTAGAACAATTCAGCATTTGATGGTACCAGACAATGTCCTGCAGCACATTAATTGTGCATCAAATGTTGTTTCTTGCGTCTGTATGCTTTACAATCAAGATTCCCCATACTAGACCCTTGCTACTTCAATCATAATCAAACTTACCGAAGAAGACTGAAGGGGTGTAAGCATGTGCTTTGCCTTGCATGTCTGATCACAAAGCTTAACTTGACTGTAAAGAGATAAACCCTGGAGAGAACAAGATTAATTTAAAAAGCGTATCCATCCCTTCCGATTGGCTGCAATAAGAGATGTTCTAGTTGTTAAACTACCAACTCTGGATACCTAGGGGTTTTAATCCAGATTTCGGCACCAGGCTCAAAATTAAGATATTCTATCTAGATCATGTAGGGGGTAATTCAGCATTTGGTGTGATGAGAGATCCACTACGAAGTACAGGAAGAGCAACACCTTATTTGCAGTTTTAGAGGTGAGAGAACCACTACTGATGGAGATACAGCGAGGTCTTCGGCTGTCAAACAAAGCCAACATACCTTTAGAGAAAGAATACATGCCTTTCATGCACGAGGAGGTCCACATGATGTTGCATAGTGCTCCCGTGTGTGAGCCCTTTTTGGAGGCATGTCTGACCCTGGGGAGGAAAAACAAACAAAGGCTTGACATGCCTCCAGGGCCTTCAAGCTGCAGCTATGTTTTTACCAGAAACAAAATGCAGAAAAAGAAAAAAGAAAAAAAAAAAAGTAACAAGCATGCAAAATAAACATTGAATCCTGCACACTTTTAGCAAAGAAATCTCTGCTAGGCAAGTGGGGATTTCTCCATACCGAGGACGATCCTCTCCTAGGAGAGTTTCAAGCGTGCAACAGACGCAAAATCTTCCAACCACCCACCAGACTGTCAGACGAACTCCAAAGTCTAAAGGACCTCATTAAATTTCCTGTGCACAAAATTGTAAATATGTGTGAAATGTAAACCACTGGTAAATATGTTAGATGTAAAGTCATTAAGTGGTTCAAATATGTAAATCTCCCAATAGCTTTACACAAGCTTGTAATGTCTCCAAACAACCGCCAATAACGTACAGGGCTTAACTGCTACCCCGCTAGGTACAGCAAATACTAACAGATACATTCCCCTGCGTCGCAATCAGAATGGAACAAATTATTTGCTGCTTAATCTCTGAGTTAGTTATTGGCAGGACATATTAACAAGACATTATGAACAGTCCTTCATCTGAAGAGCGAGACTCACACGGGTAGGGCCCGGAAAGGGCACACGCCAGTGACTGTATGTTTCTGTAGCGGCTCCAGTCCACTGTAGCCATACTGCCTGTTCAGGTTTTTTTGTAGTTTGTAAGTAAGGCTCCGATCCTTGCCAGAGTCACCTGCCTGTTTGTTTCTCCGGCACACTCTGTCAGGACAAATGTACACACTGGAGGCAGCGGAAGACAACTGTCTGTCTGGAGTTGCCGACTTGATGTCCGTGAGTGTGCAATAGCACAAGAGGTGGATTTGATGCTAAGCCCCTATCATTGTCTCAACCCCTTGTAGCAACGGAGGCACAGGACACGGGATAGATTGGTTTAAGAGCAGCATACATGGGCTGAGCTGTGTGATGCACAGAAATGCATGCCTGCTCCCATTTCCTGACGAATCATCAATGCAAAATATGTAAATAAAACGCAGTTGCTTTGCATGGGCCTCGCAATGGAAAAAAAAATAAAGTACCTTCACAATGAAGCAGCCAGTGGAAGACACTGGTCATCAGCCAATAATGACTAACCGGAAGCTGTACATGGTCAACAGCGCATCGATGGCACAAGCAGAACAGGAAGAGCAGGAACTGAAAAGCAGACGATGCAAGATGACGTGTTGGCCAATGAGAAGTAAGTAAATGAGATCGTAGTTGGAATGACCAAATGGTAAGTTGAGGTAGTAAGGGGCGGGTTCCAAGCGCCTTTTAAGATTTATTTTTCTTCACAAAAGATTTCATGAGCACAGTACGCAAGCGAGGGTGTTTAGGTGAAACCTAAATAGTATTTGGCCTCAGGGAAATGGTTGTCCCAGAGGCCCAGGGGGTCCTTGCAGCCCCCCTATAAATATTTAAAAAATAGCTCTGGGGAGGTGGTGCTCATCCGGGACATTTGGGGGGAGCTCTGCCCAGCCCCTCACATCGTTTTAATATGTAGCCTCAGGAGGTGGTGGTCCCGGGGGCCCAGGAGGATCCGTGTGGCACGTATAAATTATTTTAATATTGTCCCATGGAAGTGGTGGATCCTTGTGCCACCCCCTCTATAAATATTTTAAAAATAGCCCCAAGAGGTGTTGGTCCCCAGGGCCCGGGGTGTGTCCCAGGCAGCCCCACCTAAATATATATTTAATGTTGCCCCCCTTTAAGCTCCAAACCCTATCAGCAATGTGTAGCGTGGGGTTTGGAGCTTAAAGGAGGTTGACTTTAGGGCACGAGTTACAGTTGCTTGAAATAACTCCAAGTGTAACAGCTGAATTTCTATGGTTTTGTATATTTAAAATGTAAGCCTAACTATGACATCTCTGCAACCTTTGTTTTACAGGGCACATACTTCCAATGCGAGGGAGGAGCATGGAGCACATCCGATGTTTACCCAAAGTATAGACAAATATTGGAGAAAATAGGAAATATCTAGCACTAGCATGGGCAGAAATACTAGCAGTCAAGGGTTAAATAATCTGGCTATGAACCTTTTAAATGTCAGCTTTTTGGTTGTGGTATTTGTAGTATCAGTTGTTTGTATCCGTTATCAAACATACTTTATTAATAAGCTGCAGCTTTGAGTTTTCTATAAAAAGATTTCCATAAAAATAATTCTAAAAACAAAGTTCAATGTTCCTCAGGGGTCAAAGGCCAATATTGTCAATTCCTGAACTCACAAGCAGTGAAAAGGTGCACAATTTCATTTCCACACAGTATTGAGGTACGAACATGTTTGACAGAATGCTGAAAGGATGTATCTTGTGTGCAAATACCCGATCTTTATGTAGCGAAGTTGTTCATCATATTTACATAAGTGCCATTTTACGGATACTGTATCTTTTGAACATCAATTTGTTTCAGCTTCGGACAACAGTGTTTACATGTCCTGGTCCACACAACCCATCTAACTAGAAGCTCAATTTCCAGTTAACAGTCCCCCCCACTCCAAGTTATAATGGCTCCATACTCGTGAGGCCTGTGGTCCTTCCCACACCCTACAATGGTAATAAATAGTATATTCGATTTTATGTTTATTGCACAAATGATTAAATATTTTATTTCACAAATATTAAAAAAGATCAAAATTTTAATGGGAAGGTTTTAGCTTTTATAAACTCAATTAAGGCCACTCATCGTCCATACTATGTTTTGTTTGACTGAACCCACAAATCAATCTGAGGATACCAACTTCTTTGCCTCCAATATAACATTTCTTCACATTTATAGAACTTTAACATTTTTTAATTTTATATATTACTTCTTTTATTATACACACCTTTTTAATCTGTTAATATTATTTAATTTTCTAAGCAGTCGTGGACCACCGATAAGGTGGTGTGGAACCCCGGACCACAGCTTAAGAACCACTGCCCTAGCCATTAATTTGATCTAAATTAATTTGAGAGAGAAAAATCATATCATACACATAAACAGCAATCTTTCTGTGGTTTGTAAATTAGCATGTACATTACGGGTCAATTAGAACCAAGAACAGAGGTGAAGACTTGCTGAATTCTCTACATGAATAGAAATACTGCTATAAAGTACCATCAACTGTATTCGCCTAAGGCCTCAGCAGCGAAAAGGAGACTGTTGTGCATCATTCCTGTGCCTTCATCAGGGTGTTCAGAGGGTGCCTGATGTCACTTCTGCAACCTCTGGTATTTAGGTGAATGACTACCAGGCACTTGAGGAAGGGGAAGTCTGATGTGGGCATACATTTGAAACTCTTTACCAGTCTCAAATCCCAAGCACCCTCCAGGGCATCAAGTGTCATGAAACACCGAAGGTGGGGCAAGAACCACCTAAAACCCCTCGTATTTGCCCAGCCCTAGTTATCACCATGTTGGAGGTCAACGATGTACCCCAACCTGGTGAAATGGCAGATTGTTAACAGTCTTCATGCAGCAGTCTACCTGCATACGGTTTCTAGGTGTCAATGCTGAGCTTGGAATTTGCAACACTCAGCATATACTTGAGAAAAACAATGCAAAAAAATGCCTAGGTTGAGGAAAGAAATACAAGTGAAATTGAATAATGGCGTCCGAAACCAAACATTGTAGCTAGGAATGCAGATCCCTCAGATATAACACCGTGTGCAGAAAAGCAAGGTCTGCCCTGTAGCACTAATGTTTTTTAAATCTATTATTGATTTGGAATATCTGTAAGAAACATACGAAAACCAGGGTATGGAATGTTTGACTTTCTTTTTTAATTCCGTGTTTTCACAGGCAGGAACGCATGATACGCTAGTCTTGTGTCAAATGTCTTGTGGGTGCTTGACACCATGATAGACCAATTTCATTTGCTAAAATCAGATACAGATATACCCTTCAGGTTATGAGATTGGACACATCAACGTTTAAGAGTATTTAATACTAATGTCCTAAAGGGCAGGGTAGTAGTACTTGGAAGCAGCATTAGTACTAGTATCTAGGTTGTGGATGTTGCACCCTGTCTAGGATGGAATATTGCCAGTAAGCCTCCAGGAGTAGTAGTACTAAAAAGGCATGTGATCCTGCTATTCCTCTGGGAGTTCTGCTCCCTATTGCCTGCAGGAGTCAGGAATCCCTTAAACTTGCAATGGCAGCCTGTTCATTACACTAAAGAGGATAGTCTGGTTTGTGCTAAGCCTGAAGCATTACTTACAAAGAAAGTGAAACTCGGATGAGGTTTGTGAACAAATCCTGCGGAGCTGGAAATGAAATTCACAACTTTGCTCAGTCACACCAGAATAAGGTATATGGTGATAAGGAACTCTGCATTTTTGTCAATGCTTTCTGAGGTCAAAGGGGCAGACTTCTGACTTGAGCTTCTCCTCGACCAGGATCGACGACTTCAGACAAACCACTGTAGGTATACCAGAGCCTAGATTTTTTTCGTAGTAGAATAGGGATGGTGATTTTAATGGAATACTTCTCCTCACATCATTCACAAATGTGTAGAAAACGTGGGTCTTAAAAAATTACTATCATCTAAATATTCCTCTGATTCCCTTAGTTGTGTACCCATCTACTAAGTTCGAGGACAGTACTGTTGATACGGGTAGGGCTAATGTGCCATGTCCTATGTGCAGTAGGGCTTGAATAGGCTAGATAGATGTTTATGCAGCATGATGTTTACAAAGGCCCTTTGAGTAGCAATACATATGAAGGTGTCTTAGGAGCCCTCAAGAGTCTAATAAGCGAACATTATAAGTGATGTTGGTGTTCCAGGGATTCCACATTACTGAGCTTGATATCTTGCTTTAGGTCAAAAAAGTGCCTTAGGCCAAGCCTTGTTGTTGGCCCACATCAAGGTAAAAGTTCTGTTGTTATGCAACAAATGCTCCTTTGAACTGCTGGCGTAGGTGATAGGCACAGAAGGCCCCATGATACATTGATTAAAGATCCATTAGCTGGCTGACTGTGGGAGTCCTTTCCTGCTCTGAAAGGCCTGTCTAGGCAGAAAGGTGCTGAGAAACAGTGTAGTTGCCTACTGGCACTATGTTAGGAACACAAAGGGGCGGCTCCTCCATAATGCGGAGAAGCATCTCCCCCCCCCAAGCTAAGAGTCAGCAGCTGTAAAATAAAACGATATTTCATTATCGTTTTATTTTAAAGCTGCTGGCTCAGTCAGCAGCATGTGCAGGGAGAGGCGGGGCTGGGCCACAGGAGGGGAGTCTGGCACTAAGTGCGCATGTTTGTTTGTCCGGTCGTCTCAGGTCAGTCAAACACATGCGCACTAAGGTTTCTCCAACCTAGCTATGTTACATAGCTGGTTGAAGAAATTGCACAGGCACCAGTGTGCTGTCTGAGGGGCAGTCCAAGCCACTCAGACCAATCCTGGTGCTGCTCTCATGTTAGGTTTAGCATGAGAGCAATGCTAGGATTGCTGAGGAGTCTGTACTGATGTTGCAGGGAATGCTGGGACACCAGAAGAGAAGAGGAGCAAGGCGGCAGGAACGGTAAATTAAAAAAAATATATTATTATTTATTTCTCCCTTCCCCGTAGTCCCCACCTTGAGATTTGCGGCAGCCGCTGCTGGGAACACTCAGTGCATAACATTATCGTTCTTACAATATTGTTTGTGATTGATCAAATGCTACTAATGACTGTCCGGTTCAAGTATTGTATACTCTGATACATTTCAATGTGAATCATGCCGAACTGTTTACCATGTACGCTTTGACCTTTTCAATAAAAATACAATTTTTGAAAAAGGTGCTGAGAAACAGAAGCCTGCAAGAAAAGAGGTTAATGTACCTTCGGCAGCTGCATGATGAAATCTGGAATTGCCCTGGAGGAGGCAGTAAGAAAAGAGGTTTACACACTGTCTGCCTCCACATGATGAAGTTTTGCACTTTTCTGTGTTTGGAGATTACAGATGTCTGTGCATTGGTTCAGACGCCCCTTTAAACCCTTTGCTGAAAACTAAATTAAATTGAGTGCAAACATGAATAAAGTGGTTAGGGCTCAGTGCAAAGACAAGCTGTGAGAAAATGCTTCTAAAATTGTGAACAGCAAACCAGTGTGTTGTTAAATCCATGACCTATTTTATGTGTCATGCAGTGGCCAAGAAACACGAGGTGAAAGCCCACCTGCTAGAGAATTATCGATCTCTGAAAAAGCATTGATGCGCCCTAAAACAACAAAGTACATGAAACTTACCTTCGCCATCTGTGCTGATCCCATAGCCAATCATGTAATCAGATGAAAAAGGCAATATGTTGTAGCCAGTCTGTGTGTTGGGTCTGGTACAGAAAGAGCCAGGCTTGCTTTTGCAAGGGGAATAAAGTGGTCTTTTCACCTCAATGGCCAGTACAGAATTCACACCCGTCTGTAGGAATGCTTAATTGTAGGTACTTTCTACACCCGGCCTGCCCTGTGATGCCCCTGGGAATGCCCCTGCTACCCCTGGTCTCAGGAGTCATGAAGGCAGGAACTGAAGGAAAACAGTATTAGAACTGTCCTATTTACTGCATGCAGTTTTCTGCTCATTATCCCAGTCCAACTCCTCAGAAGCAAAGAGGTGTCTTTGCGTATCATTCCTTTGATTTCATCAGGGTGTGAGAGAGCGCGTGATTCTACTTCCACTACCCCTGGTATTTTGTTGAATGATCTCCATGCAATGAAGAACTGGAAACCAGATGTAGGCATACTCGGGATAAGCTTTACCAGTCTCTCATACCAAGCCTACGACATGCACGTCATATGTCACGAAACAATGAATGTGGGACCAAATCCATATAAGACACCCTCATATTTGCTCTACACAGTCCTAGTTAAGACAACATCAGAGGTCAACAAAGCCACCAACCTTGTGAAATGGCAGACTGGTAATACAGTCTTCGTGGGTCACTTCAACTGCATAAGATTTCCAGATGTCAATACTGAGCTGAAAACGTGCAACACTCAGCATATGCTTGAGGAAAAACAATGCAACAAAATGCTTAGCATGAGAAAAGCAATACATATCCCATAAGGAGAGCAGAATAATGCAGCCGAAGCCAAAACCATGTGCAACGAGCGCAGATCTTTCTGATACACCAGGGTGCACAGAAATGAGAAGGCGGCCCTGTAGCACTAATGTTGTTAAAATGTGTTACTAATTTGGAATCTTTGGGGCAAACTGTAAGAAAATCAGAGAACATAATGCTTGGCATTCTGTTTCAAAGTCTTTGTATTCACAAGAAGTAATGCATGATATATTAGTCCTGGGCCAAAGGTCTTGTGGGTGCAAGTTACCATTACACCTTTATTTCAATAGCAGTAACAGCGATGCCCTTCCAGTCGCCCTTCTATTTATGTAGCCAAGGACATTCTAAGTGTGAACAAATGACGAGTGGTTCCAGGTCAAGTTCTTTTACGTCTATGAATGTGTGCTACATGTTCTTGACACGTTGCTCCTTTTAGCTGTATACACAAGAACATTCTTGATTCTTCCCATTCTGGTATTCCTTCTATGCCAACAGTCCAAAAATGCTTCATACGTTTTCATTTCTTTACAGAAATGAGGGTGCTGTGGGTGCTTGCTACAGCAGTCCTGATATTTATATGGATAATAACTTCTTCGGGTACTTGGTATGTTAATACAACATCGGTGTCCATTGTTACTCAGATACTTATAAGTTAATTCCTATATTTCTATGATTGAAAGTAAACTTGTAGTATTTCCTCTTTTCTTTGATTAATCTGCGTTTCAGAGTGAATTGTGCAACTGCATTTATGTAGCGGTTCATACCACAACGAGGCGCCGAAATGCATTAGCACATGCACGCATGCTACACCAAGGGCATGTGCTTGGTAGAAGGAGTGCTGAACTGCAGTGTGGCTTATTGGGGAAGTGTTTTGGTGCTGAGTGTGTGACTGGAATATTTTTCTGATCCTTGCCTTGGGTCACTATGGTTAGTCGTGTAATGGCAGGAAGAGGAGCGGGAGACAGAGCGCAGGCACTTTGCATTGGTTTGTATGTGTGTATGGTAAGTGGGTCTTCATAGAATCCACCAAGGAGCAATAGAGGAGCTGCCCATGACTTGCACTGGATACAGGCAGTCGTGGACGATTCCCTTCATAACCCCTCCAGTCGTCAGGCAAGCGACTCACAGGCACGTACTGTGTACAGACCGCTAAATTACCGGAGTCTATCAAGGAGAAAACAAGAAGTAACTCACAGGCCTACCAAGGAGAAACACAGCAATAGTAAATGTCATTTAAAGAATAACTATGAGCGAGAGAGAAATGACAGAGGATTGCTCCTGTAGTGTGCTGCTTAAGTAAAGCTCTATAAGGTTCACTAGGAGTGACAGGAGAGCAACCCAGAGGCTTGCACTGGATACAGTCAGCTATGATAAGTTATGTGACGTGTCTGTCCAGAAGTGACTTAGACCAAGCATAACCTACAGGTTTGCACAGAAGAAATACAGTCCTACTAAGTGCTCTTTAGAGTCTACCCAGGAGTAATAGAGGGGCAATCCAGCCCACAGACATGCAGTGGTTAGAGGAAGGCAGGGCTCCGAGTTCACATTGAGGTATTTAGGCCCATAAACAAAGAATCTACACAAACAAAACAAATATGCCAAGTCTCAAATGAAGAAGGCTATGGTCTAATGCTCAGCTCGGCAAATTAACATTTACCCATTTGACACCAAGAATTAGCAGTGCCAGGCAAATTTCAGACTTGTTTGTTAGAATCCACCCAGGAGTGACAAGTAGAAGCTCAGTGCATGCACTGCTTAAAGGCAGCCAGTACAAATGTTCTAGGAACTCAGTCTGTGAATGACCTTGAAAGAGAATAGTGGTATTTGGCACGCCCATGACAAGTAGTGTTTATAGTAGTCTAATGCCCAGAAGGAAAGTAATTAGTAGGTTAGGTAAACTGAACGGGAAAATGCACTTAAAAGGGGATAAGTTTGAGATGAATGTGGGGAAGAAGGGGATTTTAGCAGAATGCGCCATAGGAAGACGTATGTAACCAACCCTCCCTGTAGTTGGATGCTGGAGCCAAAGGAAAGAAGGCTAAAAAGGCAGGAGAGGAAACGAGAGGCCGACACTAGGGGGTACTTCTGAGTAGATTTGCTGCCACTCATTACTGTACAATACTGATGTTCTGGGATCATTCTAGGATCATTGCTTCCTGGCAAGGGCTGACTAGTCAATCAGTATTGACTGAGTAGTACTTTGTTTTTTTTAAAGTTAAAGAGTGAGGGTGGCATGGGAGCTTGAAACAATCATCCTTAGTTTTCAATGGCTGAAAGCCATGGAGATGTTATAATTGTAACTTTTTTCTGGAACATCCCATGTCGTAAAAGTCCCTTTCAGTACTGGCACGTGCTGCACCAATGGCTTAAGAAATAGATAAAATGCCTGAGTGAGTCCAATGCCACAAACTGGTGCTAGAGGATAAATAACTGTAGCTGCTGTTGCTGGGAGTGGGGAACTGAAGGAGTACTCAACATTGGAGAAACACGGAAGATGGGAGAAAGGGCGGTGCAGCCGAAGCCTGGCCGCCATCAAACTCACACCTGTAAAGAAAAAACACCTAGATAATACTCACAGCGGTGACGCAGGCATAGTCTACAAACAATACATAAAATGGTACAACCAAAGGTACCCAAGCACAAGTAAAGGCCTATCTCAAAGGGCCCATGCACAATACTCAATCTTAATAATCCCTCCCTCCATCATGGTCCACCTTACCATTTGTACAAGACCCACTGTGGGCAGTTAGCCTTTCCTCACATATAGCAGAACTCAAAGAAGAGCCACTGATCTCTGTTCCTACAATAAAGGCGGGGTTCTTCCAAAAGTCCATATTGTACACATACACTGCAGGCACAGGTAACATGTTAACATCCACTAGAAAAACCCAAAGCACCATCAACACACTAGAGCAAAATATCCAAAGAAAACTGGACCAAGACCCTACAGCAGAGGTCTTCAAACCATGGGATGCGCCCCCCAAGGGGTCATAGCTGCGTTCCCAGGGTGGGGCAAATGGCTCTACAAGTACTTGTGAACGAAGATGGCCTGGAAGCACAACTTGGTGCGTTTCCAGGCTGTCTTCATTTACATGAAACTCTTGAAGTGATTAAAAATATACATTGGGAATCTCATAATGTGAAAGAATGTATTTCCATCCAATTAGCTTCACTTGCATTTATTTTTCATTTAAGGTTTCTGTATTATTTTATATATTGTTAATTGAAAGGGAAAAACAAGACAGCTATAGAATATTTTGTTCTTTTTAGCCACGTTTTTGACTGTTGTCACCACCGCATTCAGGGGGTGGCAGGGTAAAAAAAATGGACTAAAATGAACTAAATATTCTTCAAGTGTTTTGTTTTTCACTTTCAGTTAACTGTATATAAAGTAATGCAGATTCGTAAATGCAAAATAAATGCAAGCTAAGCTAATCAGATGGAAATACATTCTTCTACATTATGATTTTTTTTTTTGGGTAATGTGACCACTGCAGATGTGGGGAATAGTGACATGTATATTTATAGTGCTACGAGGTCCCAGCCTGGTGCAGAAGGCACTGTTAATATGCAAGTCATTATTTTAAAATGGTTTTACACACAGTCTAAGGTAGGCTGCAGCAAGATGAGTTGGTGTTTTAAGATAAAACAAGCGCTTTAAGTGTATATATATTTCATTAATAGGTAAACTATACCTAGTACCAACATTTCTATAAGTGTTTACTAAAAAAACACTTTCTAGAGCTCAGCTTATAACACCCTGTCATTAAGTATCAAAATGAATAACTCACTGTCACCATGAAGCTTCAAGTGATTCTATCAATTGTAGCCTATACTGGCTCCTAAGCAACCTATACATTTGGTGATTAACCAATTACACACATTTGCATTTTTCAAGTAGCAGGCACCCTGGCAAGAATGCCTGTTTGTTCCTTTGCTCTCAGTCCCTCCCTGAGCTTCACAGAACAGGAAAACTCCACCGCACTCTGACCCTGCCCTCCCTTCCCTTGTACGCAGAGGCACTTCAAGGGCCACAATAACTGTCCAGGGATGGTTATTTTAACAAGGATGGGAACTGCTTTTGTAAAATTAAATAAGCATGTAGCATGGGGGTCCTGTTAGATCCTGTCCACTTCGACCTCTGTTTACATGCAGATAGATGCCCTTCAATGTGAGTTTAGGGGAGGACATGGAGAAGGCCAGCAGTGTCACGTTTAGACACAGCAGTCTGACTGTCTGGACCCCTTGGGCCTAAGAATAGTGGTACAAGAAAAGGAGAAAAGTAATCATGCCCTTGGATAGCATGAAAGAGAAGGCTCAGAGAAAGGGGCACTATTTGGAGAATGTCATTTTTGTGTTGTGTTTTGGTCAGTTTCTGTTTTGGTTTGATATATTTGCAATTTTATTTGTCTTCCATATAGTGCGGATTATGAGCTACAGAAAAATACCCCTGAATTATCTCCATTGCGCTGTCCTTGAGCTCAGCTCTGCCCCTCCCACTCTCACTATTCTTGGCATAAATGTTTGGGGGGGCAGACTTTAAAACATTTTGGTTCGTGTGCTTAGAGCAAAATATTTTGAAGACTTCTGCCCTACAGGAGTGCCCAATCCAACCACACTAGAAACCTCAATGTCGACACCAAGCTCTTCAATAAATGGCTCACTGACTGTGCCAACGCACTGCTCCCACCAGAAAAAGACCATCAAAAACAACAAACAAATCACCTGGTACACGAAGGCCCTGGGGGAGTCCAAGCGCTACTGCAAACAACTTGAAAGAAAATGAAGACTCAGCAAAAACACTACTGCAAGGTCCACATACAAAGTCACACTCAACCTCTACCACCCACGGCTGTGAGACGCAAAGAAAAAGGCCCTAACTCTCAGACTCGAAGCCATCCCCAACAATGCCAAAAAACTCTTCACCATTGTTAAGGAGCAGCTAAGTAACTGGAAGGCCCTCTCGAATGAAAACACCACCAGCCTAATGAATACTATCCACTCAGGAGCCCACTCAGATCCATGCCCTCACTTGGTACACATACTTGAAAGAACCATCATCTCCCTTGTGCTCACCTCTATCAAAACCACCGCCATAACTACCAGTACCTTCCCATCTTGCTGGAAAAATGCAGAAGCCAACGCCCTATAAAAGAAACCAACAGCGGGCCCCAACACCCTCAGTAGCTACAGACCCATCTCGCTCCAGCCTTTTCTAGCTAAAGTCATGGAAAAAGCCATCAATACCCAACTCACCGACCACCTAGAACTCCATCAACTCCTGGACTGCTCTCAATCTGGCTTTCACACCAGCCACAGCACAGAAACAGCCCTCATTGCGGCCACCAATGACATCAGAAGCATCCTTGGAGAAAAGGCCACACTCATCCTTTTTGACCTCTCCGCAGCTTTCGATACATTCTCCCTCAACTCACTCATCAGAAAGCTTTAGCCCTTGGGTATGTGTGGACTGGCCCTCAAGCTGATATCCTCCTTCCTCATGGACAGAACTCAACAAGTTAGATTTCCCCCTTACAACTCAGAACCCAAGAAACTAATCTGCGGAGTCCCTCAAAGATCGTCGCTCAGAACAATACTCTTCAACATCTACATGACGCCCATCGCAGACATCGTCAGAGACCATGACATCAACATAGTATCCTGCACTGATGACACACAGCTCATCCTCTCCCTTACAGACAACCTGCACTGCTGAAGCATACTTCTCCAACTGCATGAGCAATGACGCTGCTTAGATAAAATACAACTACCTCCAGTTCAACACGGAAGAAAAGAATGACGTCCTTATCTTCGACAACAGCCACTTCCCCTGGGACGCCTCCTGGTGGCCCTCCAAACTTGGCTCTCCACCCACTTCTGCAGACCATGCCAAGAACATATGGATAATCCTAGGTGCGGACAGATCAACACAGTTGTCTCATCATGCTTCCATATCCTGTGAATGCTATGCAAGATTTTCAAGTAGATCCCTCTTAACATCAGAGAAACAGTCAATCAAGCTCTCATCACAAGTTGACGACTATGGAAATGCCCTCTACTTTGGAATCCCAGCCCATGTTCTACACTGACTCCAAACCACTCAGAACACCGCCGCCAGACTCACCCTGGAGATCCTGCGAAATAACCACACCTCTCCATATCTCAACAATCTCCACTGGCTTCCAGTCCAGGAGAGATGTAAGTTCAAGCTACTCACCAATGCCTACAAAGCTTTCCACAACAGTGTTCCAGCATAATTCATCCACCACCTCAACTTCCACCAACCCACCAGACACCTTCGATCTGCATCCCAGGCAAGACCGCACGTTCTTGCATCAAGAGGACCAAAACAGGAGCAAATTTTCCTTCACTTCTAGTATCCAATATTTGTATGGTGCACAGTTCGTTCCTGTCCTGCGGGTAACAGGACAGAGTAAGAGGCCTGAGAATAACAAGCAAATTTAAAAAAGTGAGTGAGTGTATTGCAACATCCAGACTACATACATAGCGGAGCTTCCACCTCATGCTCTGGAGGACCCCGTAGTTCCAGTTAGACTGGTAAGCAAAGGCTCTCACGGCAAATTATGAGCCACATTTTCTAAGCAACAGAATCCCTGATACAGACGAGGCCCGACATATAGTCTTACTACTGGGAATGAATCATCCTCCTCATCAGTTGTGGGACTACAGACCCACACTCTCTAATCACAGATTCTAGATCACATAATATGATCAACTTGTTTCACACTGCCGGCCTCTGGCATCTTGCCAGTGCCTAAGGTGCTCACTCACCTTCCTGGGGTGTGGACAATACAGTGGCTCAGCAAACGCAAGTCCTGTGAGAGGATAGGGAGGGAGAACTAGAGAGAGACAGAAAGGGAGAGGGGAGAGACAGTGAGAAAAGGAGAGTCAGTCTCTCTCTCTCTCACACACACTCTCTCTCTCATGGACAGGCCCAATTCCCCTGAAACGTGAGGTGGGCCCTCTCACGGACATGCCCAATTCCCAGGAAACATGAGGTGGGCCCCTACTGCATTGGTAGACCTGCAATAGTGGGCCATCATTCATCACCAACTTATTGCCTCAAAGTACTCTGGTGGACAAGTTTACTTTGGTTCCATACAGCTCCTCTTCCTCTCTGACCTCGTCTGAAGTTTCAGGGATGGCCTTGGGAAATCTGCCTGTCAGTATCTTGAAACTGGACCATTCAGCCACTGGGCCTCCAGGGGTTCGACCTGTGCCTCAATAAGAGCTACTCCAGGTTAGAGCACCCAGATAGAAACATGACGCTCTTGG
Source organism: Pleurodeles waltl (assembly GCF_031143425.1). Lineage (NCBI taxonomy): Eukaryota > Metazoa > Chordata > Amphibia > Caudata > Salamandridae > Pleurodeles > Pleurodeles waltl. The sequence goes on from NC_090448.1 coordinate 870,904,469, forward strand.
TGAGGAAGAGTCAAAGCCCAGGCCACAAAGATCACCCTGCAGTATGTCTTCTCTACTCTGCCTGACACACCCTTTCTCACTGACTGACTGGATTCCTTAAGAATATTTGCACACAAGCCCACCACAGTTACTCACCTGCAAACACACAATGTTTGACTCCTGCAGACATTGTCAGCCATACCACACTTCACCAATGCATACAGCATTGACGCCCAGTGTGACAATCTTTGTTGACCCCCTCTCCACCGCTAATAATCTCCTTCTCTACAGATTCCCTCACTGCCCCCCACCCCCCACCAACAGCACCCATGATCTATTCATTGTACTTATTTTTAGTTGATTTAATTTGTTTTACAGCACTACTGATACAAGTGTAGGATCTCAGGGCACGTTACATCACACACACACACATTATAAGGAGACAAGTAATCATACATATGGAACTCAGTCTATAGAAAATGTTGCATGAAACAATGAGGATTACAATGTGTTGGACTCACATGTCATCCATACTGTAGGCAGTATATTTTAAGAGTGTTTGGTCTGGAAAAGCAACAAACTCAGGATCGAAAACCTACAACAGTGATTGGGGTTGGCTTTACTAATAACAATGTATCCCAGCCTGAACGTTCCCTTTTTAGCAATGTAAGGAAAATGAAAGACTGGGGAAAAAAACATAACGTTCGAATGTATACCATGCAATTTACATACAGCTATTTGATGACAGTGCTATATTAGGATTGTAACTTGTGAATTACAAGTCACATAAGGATCTCTGTGACAACAACAGTAACCCAGTGAGCTATCTACATAAAATACAGGTCTGCACGCTATACACATTAACCCTCTTCTCTACATTATGATGAGTCAAACTGCCACTTGACAAAGCTCCAATCTCTCTCCAGCAGCAACATTAATCACCAGAATTCACTTTATATTTTTATTGTTGCCTCGAAAACAGCTGGACACAAAACACATTGCTGCAGTTGCTTTTAAACCGTTAATGAATTCTAAACACAGCGCCCTCTCCCCCAAATTTAGCCCCCCGGTGCACCTCCATCGGTCACACCGCCTAGAAACGGCCCTGGATGCTTACTGCCGGCTGCTCCTGCCACCCAGCGAAGGAGGAATGTTTTTAGGGGACGTTTATTGTGGCATCCATGGATTGTGTGTGAAACACTGTACTCTTACCGGGACACACAATACAGACCTGTTTCTAGGCACACTCACTTACTCGTCTAAGGAGAAGTCACGCTTAAGTAGCTTAGTTGGGCTCCACTTTCACAATTTAAAGTTGAAAAACTGAAAAAAGATCGCTCACATTTGACTATTAGTTTTAAGTTCTGTGTTTTACTCTACATGCATCGAGTGACGTCTTATTTATGACGTCAGTTAGTGCAGTAGAAATGCACAACTTTTATAGGGCACTTTTTTCTCGGGTGAGCCTATTCTTAAGCGCTCCAGTTCTGGCAAGAGTAGGTACCGAAGCATCGGGAGGAAGGTGAAAAGCAGATTTCTCTTTCGCTCCTTACTGCCCTGACGTAAAAGAAGACTTGTTCATATTCTCAGTGATTCTGTAAAAAAAATACTGGCTGCAGCCAGGGGTTCTTCTCAGACACGACTGACTCCCCTTGCTGTTATCAAAGACAGAAAAGAAACAACAGGCTCTGAGCGGTCAAGTGACAGCAGGCATCAAGGGATGGACCGCCGAGGCGGGCCTGCGTCGTCTGGGCCCGGGAGCCGCGACCGTGGCGGCGGCAGGGCCCGTGCATCCCGAGGACCCGATACCGGTTCTCAATTAAGAATTATTAACATGGCGGGTATTAAACAAATCCAGCACTTTACTGGGTGGATTAAAGATAAGGCCCTGGAAAGCGGCCAATTACACGGATCACACCGAGGAGGAAGCCGCTTCTTTAATGAATAATCAGTGCGCGGGAATGAAACTTGTCATGCGCCGCCCGCAGAGGTTATTGAATACAGGCACGCAGCTCATCTCGTCGCTGTACCCAGACGCAGCACGCGGCGCAGGATCCGCGCAACAAGTCCCGGAGCCTGTGCTTATTTCAGGAACCAACCGGATGCACACCTCTTCAAGGAACACCTGGACTGCGAGTACCTGACGCCACCAATCCCCTCTCACGTTAGCCTCGTGAAGAAGGTACAATTCCATCCGCCAACGCGCCTGCTCTTGTTCAAACTGCAACTAGTGTATCCTTCCGCCTTTCTGTAGGATAGTGCTGGACTTTCTTTATGACTAGTGTATCTTCCGCCCCACTGTTCAACAGTCACGGTTGCTTCAAAGCTAGGTTCGCGTTTTATGTGTCCATATGTGTACAGCTGGGCTTTGTGGCCACTAACAGAAGTGATGCAGCAGCCCTCGATGAAGGAAAGGGGGGGAAAACTGTAAGATACAGTTGTTAGTCTTGGAAAGTCGCAAGAAGATCCTTCCCAGTTGGGAGAGAATAAAACGACAGGCCTGGGAAGTGGTGGCAGGTTGAATAAGCATGGTTCTGCCTCTCCATGTACATTTAGGTTTTACCATGTAGTCAGTTATGGACTAGCGTACTCTGGACTCTACTATGTTAGCTACTGTAAAACTGCGTACGGCTTCCTGCACCTGAACTACAGATACCATGGGTAGCTATACTTACATGGTGCAGCAATATCAGGCAACTATGAGATTTAGAAACGGAATAAACCTGGGATTAGGTGTTTCCGCAAACATTTCTGCGTGTTTTCAACATTTTCGGCCCATTTCTCCTCTGCACCTTTCAAATGTCTAGGTTGAAAATTTAGGCGAACGGTATTCCTGCCTCACTCACAATCCTGATTCAAGCGGTAACTGCCACTGCTGGATGAACGGTGATGGGGCCCTTAGATTAGAACAGTCATCAAACTGTCGTTTTTCAACATTGATAAAGGCAGAGAATAAAGGACTATCTGAAAAGCAAAACACATAACATGTGATGAAAGGAATCCTTGAATTCATCTCTGCCACTGGCAAGCTCTCTGGATCCCATCCTAGTCCATTACTTTTTGCTTTCTAGGATACCATGGAACCAAACAAATCAGCCTTGGCATACCCATACTCACAGAGAAGAGGAAAATGTGATAAGTGGAGTCTATGATGTAGTGCAGCACTCTAATTCATTGTTTTTCTGCTCACTGTGCCAATAAAGACAGAGCCTAATCATATACAAATTAGTTTTAGCCACACTGCCTGAACTGGTAGGCTACACCCCCTCTCTGTAGAAACACAATCAATTCCAGACATGTTTCAGCCTTGTGCAGTTAGAGCCCTAAGGCACAGGGATCTATGGGACCAGCGTATGGCCATATCTTTCACATTTATAGTTACCACCTGAGAAAACCAAAAAGTGATGGATGGAGCATAAGCTTTCCCAGACATGTTTAAGCTTTGCTGGGCATCAGCAGTGGTGGTGGTGGTGGTGGTGGGAGGGGTGGTGGTTGGGGGGGGGAGGGGGCGGGGGGTTTGAGTCCTCAGGCACAGTTAGTACATAATGACTTTCTTTTGTCCTACTCAACAGTCAGGCCTAATGTGTGTTATTGACTGCATTCACTAGTCACCCCTATCTATTGTACAAAAGAATCAGTCACCATTCTCATCCAAGTTCCTCCCCTAAAGTGCTCAGCAAAGCCTTTTCACATAAGACTCAAGTCATCAACAGTCATCCATTGAGTATTTGCTCAGGATAAATATATACACATCCACGGTACCAGTGTGTGTGTGTTGGTTTTGTGGGAAGTGCGTGTCACTTATTACAATATCTACCCTTTTTTCTCTTTGTGCTGTAAGTGCTGTTTGTTGTTCTAGCATTGAGGCTATGGTTCTGTGGTTCTGCTACCATGTGCACCTCTACCTCTCTGAGCAGTTCAGCATGCAAAATGCTACTTAGTATTTCTGTCAAAGTTTTATTTATTTTTTACAAGTACATACCAATTAACAAAAATTGACGTGATTCCAAAATCAATTTCTCTATAGGCTAGTAAGAGGTTCACAGGACCACTACCCCTTTGTTACAACTTTGCTGGTCTGTGGCAGGGAAGAGCACAGAAGCTTGACCCAAGAGTGTTCTGGAATGTGAGCCGGAAGTAGCTCCATCATCTGTTCCAATATAATGCATGTCCAAGCCAAAGGGGCTCATTTAAGCTTTTTAATGCTGGCCATTTAATGGCTGGGGGTAGTAGACTGCCTGCTATGGTTAGTCTTTTCGGATTTCAGCACGGCCAATGTTTTTTTTACAGCAAAGCAGCTCCCACTTCCACGAAAAGAATGCATTGATGGCAGGTAATCAATGTCATGATTGCAAACCTCAGCATTTATTTAATTTCCAAAGACAGATCCCACAAAGGGGAGGGAAGTTACTGTGAAAATAAAAAGGCATTGTCCCTGCTGCACAGGAAATTTTCTCCTAGTGCATGGGATGCATCTAAGTATTTTTCCTGTCTGGAACTACAATGCTATTTACTCTGTGAGCCTTGACAGGAAAAAAGCCCACAGAAGGCTCACCTTAAAAAAGAGCAGCCCTTCCAAAGCTATGTAAAAAAAGAAATGAATAAATAGCACGAGAATTTTCACATAGGCAAGCCAGAGGTAGGTCCCACACCAGAAAATCTGGTATCCCCCAGACTCTAAATGAGGTGGATAGAGGTGGGGCACCCTCCAACCTTTAGTGGACGTGGAATTACCACTCACCATAAATAAAGTCCCAAGGCCTACGTATTTCATAGAGAACTAAGGCTCTCAGACCTTAGTTTGAGACAGTTTGCCGGACGCATTTTAGGGGGCTGACAAATTTTTTCTGCATCAGACATTGACCGAGGGCAAGAGAGAGTAAAACAAAGTGCACACATGCCAACATTTCGACACTACAAAGTGGGGGAGTTTGAAAAATACGTTGAATGGCTTTATTTACCCCACTGAAGTACAGGCAATTTGGGGAAAGAGACTGCTAAAACAAATCCATTTTCGGCTTTAAAAATCTGTGAGTCTCTGAATCGAGTTTATTGGCATGTATGAAAGCAGACAGACAGGAGAGAAATACGGAAAAACAGTCATAAAGCGAGAAAGCAGGAACCGCAAGTGTGAGATAAAGGGGCAGAGATTGTCAGGTAGTGAATTAAAGAGGGGTCTGGTGGATTCAAGTCTAGCAGCCTTCGGATTTGGGGCGATGACATCTGATAAAAGCGGCTGCGGGCCTCCAAGCAGAGCTTTCGAAACCTGCACTCACTCTTTTACAACTTCAGCACTGACACCGGCTCTACTACAACTATGCACGGAGTCTCCAGTCCTAGCAGAAGAGGTGCATGAACCATTTGGGGAAAGCCGTATGGACGTTATTGCAGCAAAAATATCGTGCTAAAGGGAGATGACTGAGTTCAAGATGTGCTGAAGTTGAAATAGGTTACCGAATGTTACAAAACACAGAACAAGCATGGTCTAGAAACCAACTAATTCATTTCACTTCCTCCCGCTTGTGAAAAACATGCAACAGTGGCACTTCCTGCCTCCGAGGTTCACAGACTAAAACTCCCGCCAACAGGAAATCCTCGGCTGACGCCGAGCGTGTCTTCTGCTGCACGCCTCGGGGGCTGCGTTTCATTTCACGTTATCTGGCATCAGAAAGTGAGATAAGCCCCCATGAAGAATTCATACTGTGATATTTTTAAGTTCTGTGTTATAAAGTTTCGGATAATTATTTTACTGCTTTGGTGAGTTGTGGTGACGAGGTTAAACAGACAGATGCTATCCGTGCTTTAAAATTATTTGTAAAACACACTTCATGGGTGTCATATGCCTTGAAGCACTGCTCCCCCTAAAGCAAAACGGATTGCCAAAAGTGAACATTTTTGTGCTTTTTTCTGGTCGGTCGTTTTTGTTTTCTAAAATTCCCATTCAAACCTGGAGGGTGATTTTGAAAGGTTTGTGCAGGGTGAAATTAGGAGATGCCGTGACCATCACAAATAAATAGGCCCTCCTTGGTGAGCACAGAGGGCGAAATGCACATACGTGCGAGGTCACCGTTATGCCCCTCACTATGTATCCCATTAATTCCCTTCATCTCCTCGGTGCCGGCACCCCCTGTCATCTGTTAGGGACTGCGGAATCCTGCAAATGATACCACGCCTGGAGGGAAGACACTGAAGCTCTTCAGGCAAATACCACACAGTAACTTAAGGTGATATATGGCAGCAGCAGGTCCTCCAATAGGAGGGAGAAGTGTCACCCCACTGCCAAAAATGCCCCCTAAGGAAAGCCCCAGAGATGAAAAATAAAATGGTAATAAAGTTCATTTATTATCATTTTGTTTTTCATTCACCTGTCCTGAACCGAGTGTAAGGATGGGGCGGGACCTACTGCTGCAGACGGGAGGAGTGGTGGCTGGCTGTGCACTTAGGTTTAAAGTGTGCATGTCTCTTTGGCAGTTTTGTGATTCTAAACCTTCTAAACCGTTCTAAACCTCTCTAACCCAGCTGTCTTAGACAGCTGGGTTACAAAAAGCACAAGCCTCCAGTGCTCTTGAGAGAGCTGAGAGAGGCCGCTCCCTCCAATCCTGGTGCTTCTCTCATGATGTTTATCAGCATGAGAGGCGCGCCAGGATTGGTTAGTGGAATTTATGGGGGCCTGAGGAGACAGAGCAGAACACGGACCGGAGCAAGGACGACGTCAGACATCGTGCAGCAAGCAAGGTAAGTGGTCATTTCTTTTTATTTACACTCGCCACTCACCTTGCATGCATGCACCCACTGGCACACATTTGCATCCCCCTCTATTCTGCCTATTTGCTAGCCGCCACTGATAGATGGGCTAATGCGCCTCATCTGTACATTATATGATGTTGCAAGATGTTCCATGACCATATACAGGCCTAAAGCTAAGTCAGAATGTCCTTACCAGGGCACTGAACTCAGAGGTGACTTCAATTATCCATTTACATTTACAGTATATTCAATATACTAATTCGGCCCTTGCCCTTATGCTTAAATTACAGCCTCTCAGTAGGCCTAGTGTAGCTTCTGCAGGCAGACTCTTCTGTTACAGGAAATCACAGATAGGTAGGCCCTGCTATGTGCAATAGAGTCCTAGTATTGAGAGGGTCAGCAAGAGTGGGGCTGGGCTATGTCTACTTGCTCCTAGATCCAATAATTGACAGAGGCTATGGAAGCTTATCAGATGCCTTGGAGGTCAGGGACTGCGGTTGTCGTCATGAGTAGCCTGCTTACAAACATGCAACTCAAAGATGAGGCAGAGGTCTAGCTAGGCAGGTGTCAGCATGCACAGTCTACTTACAAGGAGGAAGAAGAAAACTGTGCAGCAGATGAGGTCGTGATTCAGGAGGGCAGCCCTTAAACAGGCAGACAAGCAAGCACGATGATGCCATAACTTGGTTATAGACAGCTATTCCAAGTGAGCAGTGATGATATTTTCTTATTATCAGCACATTTTCACAACAAAACACACCTGTAGTAAGCAAATAATGTGCAACTATTTGTAAGGAGATCTGCAACCCTCACTTAACTATATGATACTTTATGTCATGGTAAGGTGAGGAGTAGTACTTGTAGAACTGTGATGGGGAAATTGCCCCTAATGTTCTACGACATGGGTTAGGAGAGTAATGTCTTTAGTCCTATAATACAGCCTGGTAAAGAAGATCTAAACTCTGAAATAAATATTGTGAAACAAAAGACATTACCATAGTTACTAATCACTTTAAAGACGATATTTTCCAGAAATTGTTGCTCTCAAAAGATACTTCAACCTTTCTCTTCCACTAAAAAACAAAACATCGAGCTAAGAAAACGAATGGAATATATCTGTGTGGATCAAAAGGAGAGACAGATTTCAGCGAAGCAGGAATTTCTAGTCAAATACTATTTTTTGTTCTGTCAATTATTCTACCTCAGGTAGATGCCTCTGCGGTCGATAAAGTATGTCATTCCATTATTCCATTAGCCTCATTACTATAAAAGCAGGTTCTTTCTTTTACATTGAATAATATCAATATTAAGGATCAGTAAACACAATGTATTGTTTAATGGTGACATCTTGAGAGAAAGCATTACATTCCAAAGACTCTACAGAGCACTTCACTGCAAAGCAGTACTTCCGGACTAATGGCTTCTTTAGAGTTTGGAGGGAATGGAAAATCCTCCAGTTTCTGGAGGAAACTAAATTCTATGTAGTATCCACAGAATAAATGCCGTCAACACTATTACACCTATGGTGGAGGAATTTGAGCAGGTGGATTCTACTCAATACTTAGAATTTCCTCTTGAAGCTGAAGGGGTTTCAGTTCCCTGCACACAAAAAGAGGCCTTTAGTTTGGTTCCATAATGCAATAATTTTAAAAGCACAAAGTCTAAGACTGCAGGCATAAAGAAAGCTCTGTTTCACTCTGGCGCTTTGTCTGCCCAATTGCTCATGTCCGCTTGTGCTCGGTATTTGATGAGGTCACCTCTAGTATTGAAACTCTCAGGAACAAAGTTACAATACGTTCACATGGGCTGCATTACTTAGAGGCTGGGGTACAACCAGAAATATATTAATGGATAACCAAACTAAAGTAGGGAAATGGTGCAAATATAAAATACCATGACGCCAATTTACAGAACAAATTCTGCATTTCACACAAAGGTGTGCACGGATATCCATTTGCCATATAATCACACAAACAAGTTACAATAATAATACTGAATCTATACGAAAGGACTTGAAATGGATCATCTTGATGTGGATGAAGTGCAGGAGCGCAGAACTGGGATGATGGGCTCATTTCCTGAGTCATATTAGGAGGTGTACCACAGGACTTGGATTTTCTGCCTGTTAATTGGAAGCAGTGGCAGACTAAGATGTAGTTTAACATAGTCAAGCCCGATGGAGATTAAGACATTGATCACAATGAGTGTATCAGAGATGAAAGGAAAGGCCAGGATACGTAAGCATGTGAAATAAAGTGGAGTGGGCTATTGGCTGGCCTGCAGTCCCGAGGAGGGAACAGCATCAAGGAGGAAACTAGGGCTGTGATTGCAGGACAGGGGAAGGGGCAATACATTTAGCCAAAATGAAGAGTTTCATAGGTTTCAAGTCGTGGTTGAGCCTTAGTATTTTCTATCTTCAGCTTCAGACAGCTAGTTTTTATCCAACTTGCATAATTTCCAGGCTCTAGGGAAAGGATTCCTGGAAAAGATGTTACTGGTAAGACCGAAAACAAGTTGGAGGCATTCATACAAGGAGAGGCAGGTGAGTGTGAATTGCTCGATGAGAAGGGTGAGATGTTAAAGATGAGCCTTGCGATCGCCACAGCACAGTAGTGTGGTAGATTGAGTCAACCCCACGTAATTTATAACCTATGATGCCTACGTTCTTCACAAACATTCTGCTGTGGCTGCATAACCTTCTGAACTATGGTCCCAGTAAAAGAAAAGAAAGTGTTTTGTCTGGTAATTCAGTTAGTAATTGACAGATGGTAGACAGCACTCTAACAGTGCATTCACCTGAGGTTTGAACAAAAGACCAGCATCAAAGATGGCTCCAACATTACAAACCTATAGAAATGGAAGTGGAGGCGATCCCTGTGGGGGCGCGGGCAGCAAGAGGCGGGGAACATTCAAGCAGTAAAGACAAGAAATCTAAAAGGCCCTGCATCTGTAGCTCAGTTCTCTGCCATATTTAGGCAAGCCATGTTTGCTGCCTTATATAGTGGATGAATAAAAGCATGCAACAACTTCCTTCTGAACGCCAAATGACCGCTGATGACTGAAGAAGATCTGGGGATCATACATGTGAAGCCCTTGCTGTTAGCTCTTCAATAGTTCAGCGCGTGGTGGCAGTAAACATGATTTGTTTTTTTCTGATGTTCATGAAAGCAGTTTTAGTTCCTCTCTCGAGACAGAACTTAGCTCAGAGGCCACCAATGAAACCAATCCTTTCGTAAAGGATGAACGGGGGATGCAGCCACCACAATTTCAAGATCCCTTGCACGACAAGACTCACCCAAGATAAATTTGTACTTGACAGGTGTCTCTAAATCAAACAAAGGTTTCTAGCAAGTGGTGATGGTGACTTCTTGAGCATTTATTTGCTAAAGCCTTGTTGGAAATGGCCCTTTTTGTAGGGCTATCCCCAAACATTTCACCTTCTTCCTTCTGTTTTTTTCTGATCTGTTTTTGCTAGTTTAATGTCTCTGCACACTTTACCACTGATCAGTGCTAAAGTGCAAGTGCTCCCTATGTAAATTTTATTGGTGATTGGTTTATCCAGGATTGGCCTATTTGATTTACTCATAAGTCCCTAGTAAACTGCACTGTGTGTGTCCAGGGCCTGTAAATCAAATGCTACTAGTGGGCCTGCAGCACTAATTGTGCCACCCACATGAGTAGCCCTGTGAAGATGTCTCAGACCTGCCACTGCAGTGTCTGTGTGCGCAGTTTTAAACTGCCAATTTGACCTGGCAAGTGTACCCATGTGCCAAGCCCAAACCTTCCCTTTTTGTACATGAAAGGCACCCCTAAGGTAGGCCCTAGGTAGCCCCCATGGGCAGGGTGCAGTGTCTGTTAAAGGTAGGTCATGATGTGTTTTTCATGTCCTGACTAGTCATGGCTGGTGACTCGGCATGTTGGCGGGGCAGGGTGTGTATATATATATATATATATTAAAAAAACACTTCCTGATAGCGTGCCGACCCTGCTCCGAAACGTCAGCGGTGCTCGTCTTCTAGCGAGCGCTACTTCGCTTGTAACTCCACACTTAATTCCCTTGGTAAAGAGAAAGAGCACTCCGCGGGCATCTTGATTCATCCGGGTTTATTAGCACAAAAGGAAAGAATGCGTTTCGGCGTTGCCGCCTTCGTCAAATCAAGATGCCTGCGGAGTGCTGTCTTTCTCTTTACCAAGGGAATTAAGTGTGGAGATATATATATATATATATATATATATAAATACTTACTTCTTCTCTGTGCTTCTCCCGCGTCGCTCTCATCAAACTCCAGCCACAGGCTCCCAGCCTTCCCTGCACCAATCATGACGCTGCTCAGAGCAGTGTTATGATTGACTGGGCGCTCCAACACAGACTGGGAGCCTGTGCCTGCTCTCTTCAGCCCGGCTACACAGTGCCGGGTTGGTAAGGGCCCTTGTACGCATGTGTGTTTGGCTGTCCCGAGACGGCCGGACAAACATACGTGCGCAATGAGGGGAATGCTCTGTGCACTCCCCTCCATGCTGGTCACCCCCATGACCCCACCACTTTAGAAATAAAACAACAAAAAACAGTGTTTATTGTTGTTTTGTTTCTAAAGGTTTGCAGCTCCTGCTGCTGCTGCTGGTGAGGGGGGCAACGCTCCTACACCCTAACTGAGGAGCCGCCCCAGGTCCCGACAGTGAAATACTGCCAAATTTGTTTTTCACTGTTGCAAGGCCTATCCCTCTCAGAGGTGAACATGGGTACTGCCTTTTAATAAGTGCCGTTTCCCAATGGGGGCAGACAGACATGTGGAGTTTGGGGTCTCTGAACTCACAATTTAAAAATACATCTTTTGGTAAAGTTGTTTTTTAGATTGTCAGTTTGAAAATGCTACTTTTAGAAAGTGGGCATGTTCTTGCTTAACCATTCTGGTGCTTCTGCCTGCTTCTGTATTCCACGCCTGGGTCACCCTGACATTTGGGCTGTTTGTGAATCTCCACTAGACAGTGACACAAAGGGAGCTTGGGTGTAGCTTGCATATCCTGATAGGCCATCTGGGCTAGAGTGGAGGGAGGAGTGGTCACTTACACCTGAAAGGGCTGTGCCTGCCCTCACACAATGCAGTCTCTGACCACCCCTAGTGTGTGTCTCGGGCCAGTCCTGGGCAAGGCAGGATCATGTCAACAACAGAGACTTTCCTTTGAAGTTTGCCTACTTCAAAGGCAGAAAGGGGTATAAGTAGTGGACCCAACGCCCCAGACTTTAGAACACTTCTGGATCAAAAGGATCCTCTGCCAAGGAGAAGAGCTGAAGATCTGGAGAAGGAGTACTGCCCCTTTGCTGTGTGTGCTTTGCTGGGTTGGCCTGCAGTTGCTGCTTCTGCATTTAAGAGGGCAAAGACTGGACTTTGCTGAGTATCCTGCTTGTGAAGTTTCTCCAAGGGCTGGAGTAGAGCTTGCCTCCTGTTGGAAGTCTCATTGATATCAAAGACTTCAGCTTCATCTGCCTACAGCACTGGGAACTGTTTGTTTTGTGCTGCAACAGCAGAAAAACCATTGCAATGCTGTCAACGACACCGCTGACTGCAGGATGACCTGACGACGTCATACGGACCCGTGCCCCACGTCGCACCAAAACCCTGGTCTCACCGCCGCAGCTACCGAGCCGCTGCTTGCACTGCGACCTGTGGGTCCTGCACTCCGCATCGCCTTGCTCGCACTGCAGCCTTGGCATCCCCGACGACGATGCTCCACACTGACACCAATGCCACTGCCTGCACAGTGGCCTGTGGCTACCGCTCTTGAGATACACAAAGCACTGTCCTGTCCCACACTGAAGCCCCGGTCCACCGACTCCACCATCAACTCCAATGTCATCAACAGACGCCCCTGTCTGCACCGCGGACCGTGGATGCCGCACCGCCGCCTTAGGCCTACCGACGACAGTGCTTCAGCTATGACGACACCACTTCCTGCACCGTGACCTGTGGGCACTGCACGTCTCATCGTCCCGCTTCGCACTGCAGCCCCAACGCCACCCACGCCAGCGCTCCTGACTTGGTCATCAGCCCGGAGTTCGATCTGCAATACGTATGACTTGAAGGGCCCGACGACCCCCGCACCAACCTCTGGAACCAACACCGCTGCACCCCGGATCTCATCGTCAGGTTCACGACGCCCTGTGGATTTGTTGTTTAGGATGCTGTGATAGCCCCAGATGGAGCTATCGACTTCAAGGAACTGTACTGTTAAGTTAATTCTTGTAAAACTCATATCTTTATTACTGTATGTTGGATTGTTCTCGTTTTGGTCTTGTTTTACACAAATACATTTTTCTTAAACTGGTGTGGTGTCCTTTTGTAGTGTTTTCACTGCATTACTGTGTGTTATGTGCAAATGTTTTACACATTGCTTCTTAGATAAGCCTGACTGCTTGTGCCAAGCTACCAAGGGGGCAGCATGGATTATCTGAGCTGGGTATCTCCCTTAGCCTGACTAGAGTGAGAGTCCCTACTTGGACAGGGTGCAAACCGACTGCCAACTAGAGACCCCATTTCTAACACACCTGCTCAGAGATACATTTCTCAATTGCATGTTGAAAGGGTGAAAGAGCGGCAGGTCAGGTTTTACCATGTTAGCACTGCATATATCTGCAGAAGGGCTTGATGTTATCAGGCTCTTGATGGTCTTGGCTTCTGAGGATTAAATACCTTCCAGGCTACAACCGTGCACACAGTATGTAAAATGTAAAGTGCATCATCATGTCTCAGATACTGTCCCAACACCCAGTGAATGGTAGTCACAGTTCACCTTTGCTCCATTAGGTGAGATATCAACTTTTTGGGAAAGGTCAGATCCTCGGTCCCTTTCTTTTCTCTGTTCTTCCCCCAGCCCTTTGAAGTGGCCTTGTGGTGGTATAAGGCACTAGACAAATTAACAGAACACATCTCAAATTAATCCATTTAAAATATAATCTTTCTTGCACTAACTTGAATAGAAAGACCATTTCTTTTTAGGGTTCTTAGAAACTTACCTTTTGGTCCTTCTTAAAGATTTTTTCTAGGTAATGTATTGCATAATTTCTGTATGGATACTTTTTTTTCTTAAAAGATAGTGCTCCGACAATACATTGAGTCCTCTTTTACTATTCCATTCCTTGATTTTTCAGGAGTATTCCATAGGGAAAAATAAGTAACAGACACTGTATGGTGTGTACATGTATAGTGCAAACCTAGATAAACCGGAGCAAAGTGCTGTACAAGTTTAATGCTACAGCCAAACATTTTTGACAAAATGGGACTAGGGTTGGGGCAGTCCTGGTTTATCTAAGATGTTGTTCCAAATCCTGGGCGCATTGCTAAAGAAGCCTAGTTCCCTTGTTTTTAGGCTTGATCTGACTGCCTAGCTGTTGCCAGAAGAGGTGTTCAACAGAAAAAAAGAGCTTTCAAAACCACTTCTGACAGAAGAGCTTTGGGCCCTTGCATATGTTGATAGCCTTGAGTACAGCGTTTGATTTGGCAGAAGTTGTGTGCATCCACTGGAAAGGTGTGGTTTATGCTCTTTTCTTAATGTGGGAAAGCTTATGCTCAATACAGAAGGACATATTTGGTTATGATGGTAAACCAATGATCGAGGCTATTGGTCTGATCTGGTCACTATGAAGAGTTACATCACAGGCGGTATGCCTGATGTATTTATTATGAAAAGCACATCTACCAGGCTTTTAAGAGCAGTTTATTATTACACTGTGTTAAGGCCTGTGGACAATTATTTGTTATGTTAATGTCACAGGTTACTGTAGAAGTCTAGTGTTTTGGTGATGGTTACCCTCTCTGACAAATCCTGGAGGTAGAAGACTTTCACTGTGATAATCTTTGTTACCCCCTATTAGGAGACGTTGTATATAGTGTTGCCAACTGTAAATTTGCATATTTTTGCAACTTTATGACTGCTTCCCCGGAGGATTGCCTTGTGCGAATATGTGCACTCAATTCAGTAGGTCTGAGTTTGTTATGATGATAAGCCTATGATAAAGGCTATAGGTCTGATTTGTTCATTAGGAAAAGTTATTTCAGATGCCACAGCTCTAATCTGTTCATTATGAAGAGTTACAACTAAGTCAGTTGGTCTGGGCATTAATTGTGAAAAGCATACAATAAACCCAAGAGTCATTTAAGAGTGGACTGTAAATGCACTGTATTTAAGCCTGTAAACAGATGTTTTGTGTAAAAGCCCATAGCCAGGTATGTTGTAACACTGATTATCACAGATGAACAGCTTACTTACATTCAGTAACACTCTTTCTGGTGGATACCGTATCTTACCACAGATGTTTCACCTTTAGAATATTCCCCAAGAACTAGACTGGATCTGGATTCATAGCAGTGCTCCACCAAGTGACGCCATGCAGCTCCACATAGACTTAATTACACCCCAGAAGTGATGGAGTGGAAAGCATATAAGCTCCAGCCCTGTGAGCTGACATCAGTTTCTAGTTTAATTCTCTCCACGGCTGAGGCCTGGCAGATGTCAATGATAGGCACTCCACATGCCATGTTGTGTTGGTGCCTTTAGCTCTGGTGGAATAGGCTCTCAGATCTTGCTTTTTGGCCAGTGTGTAGCAGATGCTAATGCAGAGGACTATTCACCTCAACAATTTCCTTTTCTGCACATTTAATTTCTTCGCCCTAGAGAACCCCACAAAAATCTGATTGTTTACCCGATAATCATTGGTACTATCAATGTAGAAGCTTAAAGCTCTTTTGGGGTCCCATCAATGGAACTTCTCCTCCCCTTTCAAGGGGTTAGGCAGAGCAAAGAATGCTTGATTGTCCAACATGGAAAGCAATCACAACTTTGGGTAAGAAGGCCCCATAAATCCTTAGCACCTGTTTGTTGGGAAAAAAGGCAGTGAAGCGTGGTTGTACTGGTAAAGGCTGGAGTTCCTTCATGCGACAAGCTGAACTGATCGCAATAAGGAGGACAGTCTTTAAGGTATGAAGATGCAATGAGCAGTTTGTATCACCTCGAAGGAACTACACATGACAAACATTAAGACCAAGTTAAGGTCCCACTGTGGCATCACAAATTGGTTGGGAGGGAACATTTATGTCAGACCTTTAATAAACTGCATCAGAACAGGTGATTTCATTTGGGATGGGTGGTCCAGCAAGTACAAAATGCCCAGAAGGACTAACAAATAACTTTTTGTAGTGTCCACTGGGCCAAAGACAAAACAAGCAATAAAATATCTGATAGTTTGGCTTGTAAAGGGTCTGTCTTATGGACTCCACACCACACCACAGGTTTATCTCAGCGCCTGGCGTAAATGGAATTTACATGAGGCTGCCCAACAGCAAGGATGACATCCACAAGCTCGGATGATAGACTAACGCAGTGAACTGCCACCGCTCAATCTCCACGTGTGGAGTTGTAGATTGCACAGGTTCAGGTACAAGTACAGGTACCTGCCTTGCTGCTGCAACAAATATTCCTCCCGGAATTGTGATCAGATTGGGAACAGATGCTCATGCCGAGACATTTCAGGTACCACACTCTCCTAGCCCAGTCACAAACCTACTAGGATGACTTGGGCACAGTCACTCTTTATCTTCTTCAGAACTTTGAGTAGCAGAGGCAGAACCCACCCTGGGAGAAAGTGTTTGATCCTGTATACCACAGGGTGAATGTGTGTCTCTAATAGCAAGCTAAAGTGGCTTGGAGGCTGCTGCCACACAGGAGGAGTATTGGGAGGACTGATGCCCATGGTGACCTGCGCATTGTATGCCAGATGCACATCCCCAGCCATGAAAGGAGTAGGGTGACTGCAGAGGGGCTGAGGAGACTGGCATTGCCTGTACAGCAAACCCCTGGTGGAATTTCCTGTACTGGTGAGGAAACTGTTTGCCAGGTTCAAAAGACCAAGAGGCCATGCTGTAGCCCTACTCTTCTTAAACCATTCTAACTTAGAATCAGCTTTTTTGCTGAACAGACGTGAGCCATCAAAAAGCATATCCAGAAGGGAAGGTTCTATGTCTGCAGAGAAATCTATGGATCGCATCCATGCTTTGCAGCTGAGCGCCACACTGGTGCCAACTGCTTGACCCAGACAAGCAGCAGTATTAAGGCCAGCACACATCATGTATTTGGCCACATCTTGACCATCTTCAATAGTTTCACCCAAGGAGGCACTAAGGTCTTCTAGGGGTGCCAACGACATATCACTGGCCAAGTTACATATGAAGGACCAATAAACAAACATCATTGGCTGACCTCAGAGTTAGTCAGCTGGCCTCCTTTAAGCCATGTAAAGATTGTCATTATCATAATGGGGGGGGGGGGGGGGGGTTAACTCATCTCCATCCCCACCATGGTTACCTCTGGGTGGTGGCATGCTCTGGTCAGATTAAGATAAAAGAGCCTCTGGGGGCACCTCTGCAGTAGTGGAAGACTAGGACCAGACCCAGATTGTATGTGGACGTGTGCACTGAAGCAGTTTTGAAGCATGACCTTGGTCAGGATTGTATATCTGAGTTGGAACTGGTTTCCATCACTGGCACTGCCATCAATGAAGGAGTGACTGACACAGGTCTCAGAGCCGGTGTGTAAGTCTGAACCAGAATCAGTGATCAACCCATTATGGGTCCAAGAGGTTCACATGATGCCAAGGATGTATCCACCAGCAGTCATCCTGAGCGTTCCTGCGGATCCTTGGGGTCTGGAGGGCTCACCAGAGGGAGCTGAAAGAGTGCCAAAGATATGCAGCATGGCCTTCGTACAGGCTTTGACATGCCACTGCATTGCCGGTAGTCCGGAAAACCTAAGGTGCATCAGGATCAACTGTGGGATTGGCTCCTCAATCAGAGATCTTGAACAAGATCAACTGGCACTTTTACCCTCTCACGACTTCTCTTTTGATGGAAAATGGAGGGATGAGGTTGAGTCCTGCTTTGCTTGATTATGGATTTGCTTGGGCTTCGACTTACTAGTGGACTTAGACTGCGAAGAAGACTTCTCGCATGAAAAACCTCGGGAGCAGGTCCGTACCCTTGATGTGGTGCGAGACAAGGACTAACACAAGCACAAGACTTTCCTGTTTTCGGCGATATGCAGCTTTGTTTAGTGGTCCTGAATCACTTTTAGGTCCAGGGTGGCACAACTTGAAGTCATGTGCCAAGCCCAAACATCAAAGGCATACCTCATATGTACCATGTCCGAAATCTGCTTTGTGCAGTTACAGCATTGTTTGAAGCCTGTAGTTTTAGAAAGGGACATTGCCCCATGCACACTGGGTTTTTCTTTTTGAGTCTTAAAAGTGGGAACAGAGCTCCTCAACCGGGTCTTAAGTCGTGGAAAGAAAGGAACTGAAAGGCACAGGGTTGATACGGATATGCGGCTCAATTCTGCAGAACGCAAAAGCGCCGCCATGAAAGGTTTCTGGACCTAGTCTGGCATCTGGGCAATATTTTAAAGGCTAATAAAATAAGGGGTCCCCAATTAAGTAAGAACAGCAAAGTTATTAGTAGAGCTACGAATAAAGCTATTTAGGACTCCAGGTCTAGAAGACACAACCAATACATAAATGACACGTCGTAATTGTAACCAAAATATAATGTCAAAGTCATTCGAAGGCTGCGACACACGTATTGGTATCTTCTTTTCTGACTGCTGGCTCACTATCTCAATATAGCCGTCAGCAAACAGACCAGATATAAAGGAGCATCAGCAAAAGGTTATGAAAACATCTACTAGGGCCCAAGTTTTCGCTTCACGGTGACCTTGGTTCGACAAGCAGATTCTTGGGTTTCAACAGATGCTGTGGGAAAGCTTTGCAAAACCCGACATGCTCACAGTCATCCTACGGGGGCTGCCTTCACAGTTCCCATGGCAACAATGGCTCCGCTTGTCAGTTATGAGCTATGGCCAGCTTCCTGAATCCAAGCAACCCAGCCAATCTGAAGCGCGGTTGCATATTTTATCCCGGAAAATAGGACTGTCCCCTCTTAACAGGGAGGAGCAGTGGAGCTCTGCTGGCCCAGTATGACTGTGTGCAGTAGTGCGACCGCATCACTACAACACCCCCGATGATTCATGACTTTATATGTATATTTGTTTTACTGATGTTTCTGCTGATGTATATTTGCGCAAGAGAACGCGATGTCAATGTATATAAAACAACCTATTCCATCAAATGTCCAGGCTACGAGTTTTATAAAAACCCTGCTTCTTAACGGTTCAGAATTTTTCGCAGCCTGTCACCACTGACGGGGTTCGAACCCGTGGCACGCCATGCGCCGAAAACTCACGGAGCAACTTGGCGTGTAAGCAAAAAGAACACTGACCTTTTTTAATTTACGTTTCAAGCTAAAAACATATTATTATTTTTCAGTTTGACGGCAATATTTCTATCGACCTGGGAAGGATGAAAGTCTGGGTATTGCAGGCTGACCCTTGACCATCAACGCAGAAACTTACCGTAGGCTCACCAGAGGTAGTTCTCTAGGCTACTTCAAATGGACGTGTGTATGGAAATATGAACATCTTCGAGGCACTAAGCCCAGCAGACAGGCGTGGGGGAGACATGAATTATGGACATTCCTTGCTATACTGTAATGATCTGAATAGCAAAAAAATGATTCTGTCCCTTAAAATCTTAATTTAGGAATAGTGCAAATGAAAAAATGGTCTAATCAGTATGACAAATATATTGCATTTAAAACATACTAACTGTGAATGGAACTTGCTTTATATATAGTGTGTATTTTTTTGCACTATTAACAACAAATGGCAGAACCACCTCCCCCCCCCCCCCCCCAATAGTACTAGTTATTATCCCGAGTGACCAAAGGGCGTCCCATAAAATCAAAAGGAGGAGTATTCCAAGCAGGATTCTGTCCTGTGACGTGCAGTACCCTGTAGCATTAACCCGCTGAGTTATTTTATATTTGTTAACAACCCTGCAGACGGGGTTCGAAAGTTTTACTATCAGCCCAGGTCTTTCGCTGAAGCTCTGTTTCTTATTGCCACCCCACCCCACGCTAGCCGCCTACTTAATAAAGCCTTCACACGAATATGAACAGCCTGTGCACACGACGGCTGCGAAGATGAACAACATAAACATGCAAACATACATAACAACAGAAGGCAACTCTGAGGTGACTAGTGCATATAAGACAATTTCAGTGGAAGCGTACCAAAGAAACTGCTGAAGTGTATATAGCTGCAGATTGAAAGGGTTTACCGGAAGGAAACATAACCGACGTTTAGACGACTAAGCGAATTTATCGATGATCTTTAAAGAAAATTAAGAAAATCTCGAAATTCTGACAGAATAAAAGCAACTGTTACTTCCAGACTCACAGACGTGGCGTAATTCGTTACAATGTTGCTCGCAATGGCGTGATTAAAACATGTTCTCGAGAGAACGCCGCTGGTATTTTGATACATCATGGACCTAGCTTCAAAGACGGAGTCGCGGGCAGCTACTTAGTGAGCCTATATTGCAACAGAAGCGCGCCAAACATGAGATGCGTACAAAGAGTAACATGTTGTGTGTCGTGTGAGATGAGCCTGCATACTCCAGCATGCAATAGGGTGTAATTGTAACAGTAAACTGTACATAGCTGTTTTTGAAATTGTACGTAGTTACAATTTCAGGAAAAATAAGGCGATGACTTGATTTTAGTAGTTTTTCAAACTCTGTGTCTAAGGCCCAAAGTCAGCAGATTAGTCCCTAGACCATAGGTATAACACATTTTATGTTACCCAACAAATCAACCAAAAAGCAATCTCATTATAGGTAAAGCAAGCTGGGGGCTCTGTCACGGGTAGCGTAGTATATAGTACATAAAAGAAAGCCGGGTGTTTGTATAAGGGGGGCGGCATGATAATGCATTAAAAGTGGCACGTTTTTAGAGAAACTAATGCTGTTTTGTATTGAGCGTGGGCCAGGGCATTGCATTATGCACTGCTATCAATATTTATTTTCTGTAAAAGTCATTGTGATAAGTATTTCACGTAGTGCCAACTGACCACCTGAAGACCTTCGCAGTGCGTCGAGGCAACTCAGGGCCATATGTACGAACACATTTTCCCCACTGACACAGAATGGGAAAAACCCTTTGCTACATCTGGCCCACAGTGCGGTAAAAACCGTCAAAAAGATCAGCGTATGTAAACAGCGGCAGTAAACTCCGTGTGTTCCACCGTGTGCTGGAAAGTAAACTGTCACCTTCGGTACTGCGCTCCCATGATGCACAGCAACAATACCACTGGTAACAATATCACATACAAATTAATACTCACAATCGAAAATACCTCTAACCCATTATCAACCTAGGAAGGATGATTTTAATCAACATGGGAAGGATGAAAGCCTGAGGCAGTTCTACCGGCAGCACTCATCTCAGCAGTAGGTGACCGTCCCGCTGAGGTGTGTTAAGAAGTCAAACCTCACGCGCATTTTCGCCCTGGGACTCCACCATCACTTACGGGCATTTTATGACGCTGCTAAATCCGAAACCAAAGATTAAAGAGACAGGAAATGAGATTCGCTCGTTACCCTTTAATCCTTGGCTCCCCCGGGGCTTCCTGCTGCACGGGTCACCCTTCGACGTCCGACGCCCTCGGTTAATCCTCACATTCTGGCCATTAGTCTCCGGAGCGATCCCTGCAGACGCTGCGCAGCCATAGCTGGGACTGCACGCTCAGCGCGCGAGCCTGCTGTCAACACGGGCCACTGCGAGGCCGGCCTCCGCGGGGTCCTATCGCCAGCGGCTGCCTACCCAGCCAGCCCTTGGGCTCCGAAACTTTCCCACGCTCAGGGGCGTCGCTAGGAATAGTGCAGCAGGCGCAATGGCACCAAGGTCCATGTGTGTCAATTAGAGGCTGGTATCTTTCGTTTGCTATGAAACTAGGGGACGGTCCTTGCTTGGAATAGGGCTCCCTTGCTAAGCCACTGCCCACAGCGAGCCTCCCCTCCACCGGCGTATCTGCTATCTTGACTAATACATCTTTTAATTATGCCGTTAACGCTGCGGTAACGCAGTGGGCCGATGAACTGCTGCAGAGAACATTTATTTGTTTAATGGTTTCAAGGGCGCAGCTATTGTTAACCAGAGAACTGCAAAAGATCCATGGTACAATACTGGAGCTCTCTTGGCGAGGATAGGTCCTGGTTTGGGTAACCAGATGGCCATGTATCAGTGTGGCCCAGTCTTGGAGCACTCCTGGCGGTCATTGGTTCTAGGTAAGATAAAACCAGATGGCCACGTATCAGTATGGCACAGTCTTGGATCAGTCTTGGCAGCCATGGGTACTGGCTAAGATAACAAGATGGCAATGTATCAGTGTGGCACAGTCTTCGATCAGTTTTGGCAGGCACTGGTACTGGGTGTGAGAACCAGATGGCCACATATCAGTGTGGCACAGTCTTGGAGCACTCTTGGCGAACACTGGTACTGGGCAAGATGGCCATGTATCAGTGTGGCACAGTCTTGGATCAACCGTGGTGGGCATGGGTACTGGGTAAGGTAACCAGATGGCTATATATCAGTGTGGGACAGTCCGGAGAAGTCTTGGCGGGCATGGGTACTGGGCAAGGTATCCAGATAGCCATGTATCAGTGTGGCACATTCCTGGAGAAGTCTTGTTGGGCATGGGTACTGCGTAATGTAGCCAGATGAGTGTAGCACAGTCCTAGAGCAGTCTTGGTGTGCAAGACTACTGGGTAAAGTAACCAGATGACTATGTATCAGTGTGGCACAGTCTTGGAGGGTATTGGTACTGGGTATGGTAACCTGATGACCACGTATCACTAAGGCTCATTTCTGAGTTTTCTTTTTCCAACCTAGTAAATTCGAGTCCAAGGGCTGTAGTCCGTGTTCATTCAAGTTAATTTAGTTGAATTAACACATCTCAAAACAACGATCTATAAAATAAAACCACAGGAATGAAACACTGCGTCCCGGGTGTCACTGGGGGTCACCTGGCAACCTTATTTCCAGTATGTGCACAGACTATGTTTTTCTCTGCATGTTTTTTCAGGAGTACTACTTCCTTTGAAAATGGAGGTTATCTGAAACCCCCTGTACTGTGAAGGAGGTGAAGATTTAGAAGGAAGGTGGTGCAGATTTAGAAGGAAGCATAAAACGTGTTTCCACTGGGACCGGCTGCTTCAGAACTGGAACCACTTGTCTGAAGATGTCAAGACTCAACCCAACCTATTTTCTTTCCAGAAGAACTTGGAAACAAATCTTTCCAGAAAGTATTATGAAGTACTAATTCTACTACGCATTGGTTAAGCACATTTCATTATTATTGTTTGCTTGTTTCATGTAAAGTGCTCTGTGCCTGCGTTTTAAAATACACAACAAAATACCTTTAGATTAGATACATTGCAAGTCCTCTAGCATCAAGTTCTGAGTGCACATAAGCCAGGCAAGGGCTTTTAACTGACTACCAAGTCTCTTTTGAAGACTTAGATAGGGTATTGTTGGTGCAGCCGTGGAACCTCAGTCAGATGCTCTTGATATTTTTAGCTAGTAGAGCCATGCAGAAGTTAAACATGCTTAGTGAGACAGAACGCTCAGGAGGAACATGCAAGCATAGGTGGAAGTTGCAGAGGGAATGATGGGCAGTTTCGTACAGGTAGTATTGCAGTTCTCGTTTATATTTATTATATAAAATGTCTTTGCCATTCCAGTTTGAAGCTACCCATATGTAAATCATTCTTGATCCCGTCCAAGAATAAGTTCCACCATATTTGCTATCCACCTACAAGGCAACAGAAGCAACAATGCAAAGCTTACTGGGCCTCAACTTGGCTCACGTCTCTAGACATTGAGCGCTCATACGTGCAGAGATGCAACTGTCACCTAGGAAGTCACAGCGAAACAACGAAATAGTGATGGCTAGAAATGTTCACACTAGTACTTCTTAAACAAGAAATTTATTTGAGTAGCGTCTTATTTGTTTCTAATCTTGTCCTTTGGCTTCAAGTTGAGTTTAAGTGCACCCATTGTAATGCAAATCATTCCTGATCTTGTCCATATAATCCCCTCAGACTAAATTGGTATAGACACAGAATCATATGTGCATCCCCTTTATTGGACATCAGGGAAATGCAGAGGAGTTTCTCAGCACAGTGTGCTCGGGATCCAGATCCAAGAGTACACCTCACACTTAGGCAGTCTCTGTGGGGCAAAATACAAATGATGATTGGAAATGTTTGATCCAACGCTCTTACCAGTTATGAACTTCTATAAGTAGAATCCTTTTACTTTTCATTGTAACTCTTATTTACTAATACAGAAGGTTGCCAGCGAGGTCCAAATCAGTCTTGACTCCTTCCTGAAGGAGCACTGGGGGCTAAATTTCTATGCAAGCGGTTCTTAACCTTTTTACATTTCTGAACCCTCAAGGAATCATTATTGGTATAAGGGGATCCACCCCCATGAGTCATTATTGGCAGCCGGGGATCCTCGGCATAAGCATTTTCTATGATTTGGACTGCAAAACAGTACACAAAGATACAAAAACAAGTTTACACCACACAAATGCTCAAATATTGAAATATTTTGTGTAATTCACAATCAAATCAAATATATTTTATTGATTTGAACTGATTAATGTTAATAATATTTAATTTTATAAAACAGTTGCAGACCCTCTGACGAGCCTCACGGATTCCCATGGGTCCTCGGACCACAAGTTATGAATCACTGTTCTATGCAACATTTAGTCAATTGAAACACAAGTGTAGGAGATACATTTTTGATACATTTCAGCCATATAAGTGCTCATCTGTGACCTGAAACTTTAGTCCCTGAGGAAACTGACTTTGGTGTATCTAAGGAATAACAGATGCAATTGGCAGTGATGGTCCTATTACACAGCACTGGTCTATTGGTGAATTTCTATCAGCGGTGGCTCCTCCGTTAGGGTGGAGGAGCTTCGCCCCCGCCAGGAGCAGAAGCTGCAAAACCTTCACAAGGAAAGGATAATAAACTGTGTTTATTATCCTTTAGTTATGAAAGAGACGGGCATTGGGGGATGACGGGATTGAGGGGAGTGCACTGTGCACTCCCCGCAGAATGCATGTATATTTGGCCGACTGGCTCGGGCCGGCCAAGCACGCATGCTCAGTGTGCTCTCGCAGCCCAGCATTGTGTTGCCGGGCTAGAGAGAGCAGGCACAGGCGCCCAGTCTGCCTGGGAGTGCCCTGGATGGGTGCTCCCAGACAATCCTGACGCTGCACTGAGCAGCGTCATGATTGGCAGCAGGGCAGTCTGGGAGCCTGTGCCTGCAGCAATGGGAAAAAGAGGAGTGGCGCGGTGGCGGATCAGGTACGTTTTTATTTTTTGTTAAATTTTTTGTTATTAAACGTTGCCTCAGGCACCCCAGTGCACATGCCCACCCCTTGTGAGCACAGCGAGCCGTGACTGATCCCTATACCCAACAGTGCTAATTCCCAGAGGTCTGACTGCCAACAACCATTGGCTAAACAAATAAGCTTTGACAAAGCCAATAGGTCTCGCCCATATAAGAGCTCATGGCAATGTGTTTTGACATGTTGTCCACCAGTGTGGTTGCGGTTAGTATGGCTAAAAGTTAGTGGCTTAGAGTGGAGTGAGGGAGTAGAGTGTTGTAGAGGGAAGTAGGGGGATTAGAGTGTCCTAGAGTTGAGTATAATTCAGTGGTTCAGTGGTAGAGAGTGTCAGAGTGGAATGGGGTGGAATAGGGTGAAGTGGGTTAGAGTGAATTGAGGTAGGGGGTGCATTGAACTGGAGTAGGATGGGGTGGATTGAATTGGGGTAGAGTGGAGTGGATTGGACTGGATTGGAGTGGGGTGGATTGTAATGGGATATGGTGAATTGGAGTGGGGTTGACTGGAGTGGGGTGATTAGATTGGATTTGGGTGGGTGTATTGGATTGAAGTGATAAAACTTCAATGAGGTGGACTGGATTGGGGAGGTATGGATTGGATTGGGGTGGTTTTGAGTGGAGTGAATTGGACTCGAGTGGACTGGGGTGGGCTGGATGGATTGGAGTGCGGTAGGGTGGACTGAAGTGGTGGGGGCTGGGGTGGATTGGGGTAGATTGGGGTAGATTGGGGCAGATTGAAGATGGGGTTGATTGGATTGGGAAGGGGTGGATTGGGTGGGTGGGTGGGGTGGATAGGGGTAAACTGGGGTGGATTGTATTGTGGTGGGGTAAATTGGAGTAGGATGAACTGGACTGGAGTAGGGTGGATGGGACTGAGTTGGGGTGGTTTGGACTGGTGTGGGGTGGATTCAACTGGAGTGGGTTAGACTGGAGTGGAGTGGGGTGGATTGGAATGGAGTGGGGTGGATTGGATGGAGTGGGGTGTACTGGATTGGTTTTGGGGTGGATTGGATTGGTGTGGATTGGTGTAAGGTAGTTTAGAGTGGGGTGGATTGGACTGGAGTGGAATGGACTTGAGTGGGGTGGATTGCATTGGCGTGGTGTGGGCTGAGCTGGGTGGTGGGGATTGGACTGGGGTAGAGTGGGGTGGATTGTAGTAGAGTGGGGTGGATTGGAGTGGGGTGGAATGGAGTAGAGTGGGGTGGATTGGAGTAGAGTGGGGTGGGCTGAAGTACAGTGGATAGGATTAGAGTAGAGTGGGTGTATTGGAATGAGGTGGACTAAGGGGTGTTGTGAACTCAATGGCGTGGAAAAGGATTGGAGTGAGGTGGTATGGATTAGGTGGGTTGGATTGGATTGCAATGTGGTGGGGTGGATTGCACTGAGGTGGATTGCACTGAGGTGGATTGGAGTGGAGTGGGGTGAGTTGGACTGAGTGGGGTGAATTGGATTGCAGTGGCATGGACTCAAGTGTGGCGGACTGGAGAGTGGAAGAATGGAATGTAGTGGTGCAGACTAGAATGAGTGAGGGTGGATTGGATTGGGTGTGGGATGGATTAGGATGGGTGGACTGGGGTGGGATGAATTGAATTGAAATGGGGTGGATTCGACTGCAGTGGGGCGGATTGGACTGGAGTGTGGTGGATTAGACTGGAGTAGGATGGTTTGGATTGCAGTGGGATGGGGTGGATTGGAGTGAGGTGGATTAAGGTGAACTGGATTGGACAGTGTGGATTGGATTGGAGTGGAATGGACTGGAGTGAGATGGGTGGATTGGAGTGGGGTGGATTGGGTTGCAGTGGATTGAAGCGGGTGGAATGGATTTGAGCAGGTGGATTGGGTTGGAGTGGGGTGGGGTGGGTTGGATTGGATTGGAGTGGGTGGGGTGTGTTGGATTGGAATGTGG
Organism: Pleurodeles waltl; assembly: GCF_031143425.1. Lineage (NCBI taxonomy): Eukaryota > Metazoa > Chordata > Amphibia > Caudata > Salamandridae > Pleurodeles > Pleurodeles waltl. The sequence continues at coordinate 870,931,464 of NC_090448.1, forward strand.
TGGATTGGAGTGGAATGTGTTGGATTGACATGGGGTGTGCTAGCGTGGGGTGGGGTAGATTGGATTGGGGTTAGGTGGATTGGGTTGGAGTGGGATGATTGGACTGGATTACAGTCGGGTAGATTTAATTGGGCTGGATTGGATTGGGCTGAATTAGATTAGTGTGGGGTAGATTGTGGTGGATTGGAGTGGGGTGAATTGGGATGGAATGCGGTGGATTGGATTGGGGTGGGGTGGATTGGATTGGGATGAGGTGGATTGGAATGAGGAGAGGTAGACTTGATTGGAGTAGGTCGGACTGGAGCAGATTGTTTTGAATGAAGTGGGGCAGATTGTTTTGGATTGGAGTGGGACACATTAGAGTGGGGCAGATTGTTTTGGTTTGGAGTGGGGTAGATTGAAGTGGGTCAGACTGTTTTGGATTGGAGTGGGGCAGATTGTTTTGGATTGGGGTGTGGCAGGTTGTTTTGGACTGTAGTGGGGCAGATTGTTTTGGACTGGAGTGGGGCAGATTGTTTTGGATTGGAGTGCAGCAGGTTGTTTTAATTTTCAGTGAGGCAGATTGGAGTGTGGCAGATTGTTTTGGATTTGAGTGGGTCAGATTGTTTTGGATGGGAGTGCGACAGACTGTTTTGGATTGGAGTAGGGCAGATTACATTGGATTAAAGTGGGGCAGATTGTTTTGGATTGGAGTGAGGCAGATTGTTTTGGATTGGAGTAGGACACATTAGAGTGGGGCAGATTGTTTTGGTTTGCAGCGAGACAGATTGTTTTAAATTGGAGTGGGGTAGATTGAAGTGGGTCAGACTGTTTTGGATTGGAGTGGGGCAGAATGTTTTGGATTGGGGTGTGGCAGGTTGTTTTGGACTGGAGTGGGTCAGATTGTTTTTGATTGGAGTGGGGCAGGTTGTTTTGGACTGGAGTGGGGCAGATTGTTTTGGACTGGAGTGGGGCAGATTGTTTTGGATTGGAGTGCAGCAGATTGTTTTTGTTTTCAGTGAGGCAGATTGGAGTGTGGCAGATTGTTTTGGATTTGAGCGGGTCAGATTGTTTTGGATGGGAGTGCGACAGACTGTTTTGGATTGGAGTAGGGCAGATTACATTGGATTAAAGTGGGGCGGATTGTTTTGGATTAGAGTGAGGCAGATTGTTTTGGGTTGGGGTGGGGAAGACTGGAGTGGGGCACATTGTTATAGTTTGCAGTGAGGCAGATTGGAGTGGGCCAGATTGTTTTGGATTGGAGTGAGGCAGATTACATTGGATTAGAGTGGGGCAGATTGTTTTGGATTGGAGTGAGGCAGATTGTTTTGGATTGGGGTGGGGCAGATTGTTTTTGTTTGCAGTGAGGCAGATTGGAGTGGGCCAGATTGTTATGGAGTGGAGGGAGGCAGATTATTTTGGATTGGAGTAGGGCAGATTGGAGTGGGAAGATTGTTTTGGATTAGACTGGGAGAGATTGTACTGGATTGGAGTGGGGAAGATTGGAGTGGGGGAGATTGTTTTGGATTAGAGTGAGGCAAATTATTTTGGATTGGGGGCAGGTTGGAGTGGAGCAGATTGTTTTGGATTGGGGTGGGGCATATTGTTGTGAATTGGAGTGGGGCAGATTGTTTTGGATTGCTGTATTGAAGCAGGGCTGTTTTTTTTGGATTGGAGTATGGGTAGATTGTTTTGGATTGGAGTGAGCCAGATTGTTTTGGATTGCAGTGGGTCGGAATATTTTGGATTGGAGTGGGGCAGATTGTTTAGGACTGAAGTAGGGCAGAATGTTTTGGAGTGGGGTAGATTGTTTTTGTTTGCAATGAGGCATATTAGAGTGGGCTAGATTGTTTTGGATTGGAGTGGGGCAGACTGGGATGGGAGCGGGGCAGAGTTTTTTGGATTGGGGTAGGCAGGTTATTTTTGTTTGCAGTGAGGCAGATTGGAGTGGGCAGATTGTTTTAGATTGAAGTGGGTCAGACTGTTTTGGATGGAGTGTGGCAGATTATTTTGGACTGGAGTGGGGTAGATTGTTTTGGATTGGAATGCTGCAGTTTCTTTTTGTTTGCAGTGAGGCAGATTGGAGTGCGGCAGATTGTTTTGGATTTGAGTGGGGGAGGCTGTTTTGATTGGAAGTGGGGCAGATTGTTTTGGATTGGAGTAGGGCAGATTACATTGGATTAGAGTGGGGCAGATTGTTTTGGATGGGGTGGGGCAGATTGTTTTGGATTGGGGTGGGGCAGACTGGAGTGGGGCAGATGGAATTGGTTTGCAGTGAGGCAGATTGGAGTAGAGCAGACTGTTTTGGATTGGAGTGAGGCAGACTGTTTTGGATGGAAGTGGGGCAGATTGTTTGGATTTGAGTGGGGCAGATTGGAGTGGGGGAGATTGTTTTTGTTTGCAGAAAGGCAGATTGGAGTGGGGCAGATTGTTTGGGATGGGAGCAGGGCAGTCTGGAGTGGGGCAGATTGTTTTGGATTGGAATGAGACAGATTGTTTTAGATTGGAGTAGGGCAGATTGTTTTTGATTGGGGTGAGCAGATTGTTTTTGTTTGCAGTAAGGCAGATTGGAGTAGGAAAGATTGTTTTGAATGAGGGTGGGGCAGAATTGTTTGGATTGGAGTGGGGCAGATTGTTTTGGACGGGAGTAGGGCAGATTTCACTGTATTGGAGGGGGCAGATTGTTTTGGAGTGGAGTGAGGCAGATTGTTTTGGATTGGGGTGGGGCATATTGTTGTGGATTGGAGTGGGGCAGGTTGTTTTGGATCGTTGTATTGGAGTGGGGCAATTTTTATTTTGGGTTTGGACTGGGTTGGGAGGATTGTAGTGTGGTGGATTAGGGTGAGTGCTCTGAATTGGAGATGAACAGATTGGATTGGAGTGGATTGGGGGAGTACTACATGATTATGTGTTAAAGCATCATTTAAAAAATTACACAGAAGAAAGAAACACTGTCGCTTTACAATATTTAGAACAAAATAATAGTCATCTTTTGAGAACAGCGCCCACAAGCAAAAATATAATATGTGCAAAGTGAGAAAAGAAGACTTGGCAAAATAAACAAAAAGTTACTTATAGAAAATAAAACTTTGTAAGTTTGTATTTCCTGCTGGGCACGTTTTTGCCAGTCACACGCCTTCTGTTTGCACGGCCATAGCAATAGAAGTTAAAAAGAGGAGTAGCGGATGGGCACTAATTAAGTTGAATCGATCAGTGCTTGGTCCCTGCTCCACAGACAGGAATGGAAATGATGCTAGACCCACAGTGACCAATTACGAGGCTGTGAAGAAGTGTGCCACACAAGCCAACATATGGTAAAATACGGGCAGGCTCCAATCCCTTTTCTATATACAACAGTTTCTCACAAGTGAGATGCATACACTAGGGCATGCTATTACAGACTCGACCTTAAAAAAGGAGTGTACAATTTAATAATCTGATCATTCAGTTCAAGATGACTTTCTTTAAAGGCCTCTTTAAAGTGATTTATGGACTGAATGTGGACATTTTTAATGATCATAACCTTGAGAATGTAATGTTTTGGACTTAGAAAATACAGGATATAGTAATTGCTGATTATCAGGTTCTGCCCTTCAATTTTTGTTCAGCTAACGTTGATTCATTTGTGCTTTATGATCGTCTAAGACATGAATTGTAGCAGTTATGAATAGGGATAACCCATTATGGTCTTGTGATGTACTTAGCTCTGGACGAGTAGAAATGATGGCAAATATATAGAGAGAGTCCAAGGGAAACTAAATATAACTAATTTGTTGGTTGGTTGCCATTTTTTAAACCCCATACAACGTATTTACATTTTATTTTTATGTAATAGCACACCCTCTGCGGGTATTTGGCACTTGGACTCCTTAGAATTATGCCAACCCTTTTTGCAGTTCCCTTAAGGAGTTTTCTTCTCCATTATATGAATTTAAAGTGCCTTTTAACTATGACGTATTTTTAAACAATTGGCTATTTTATCTATTTATATGAATGATTCTCTCCTCAATAAACCAACACTGAGCTCGGGATCCACATCCGGAAATATGCCACAGAGTCAGGTAGGACCAGTAGGGTAAAAAATATGATGGATCAACATGCTTGTGACAATGCTTATTAAACACTTGGGGTTTCTCTGTTTAGCAGCTTATTCCATTGCTTTTAGCTCCTCTCTGCTACCACAGAAAGGGGACTATGATAGTAAAATAATTCTTTAAACTGCCTCAGGAATACTGAAATGCACCCTAGGTGTGTCCCAGTACACAGGTGATATGACCTAGCAATTCACAACCTTTCTAGGATAGGGAAAAGAATCACATATACCTCGGTAAATCTATTAAGGTGTGTCCAATCTAGTTCAGATCTAGTTCTGGTGAGAGAATCTGATCTAACTCAACTCCCAGTTTTTACGATGATTCGAGATTCAATTAACTCAACCACATTTTTTCTTTTTGCGATTCACCATGAGGTGTAAAAGGGGCAAAATCATCTATATTGTTGTCAGTTTAAACCATAACAATATGCATATTTTAACATTTAAAAACAAATAGATTCTCAAAAATAAAAAATATCAATTATCAGACACAACATTAAAAAATAATAAAACGTTATGCTTGCTGTAGTAGGACACACCTGCCAAATTTCGCTAACGGACAAGGACAAGGGTAGAGACAATTATACCATCTAAGACATCTAACTCCACAGATATATTAAGTGCGTAAAAAGTGCTAGGCTGCTGCTGGTTGGCACGTCAATCAGGAAGGAGGGTGGTGCACAGCGCTAGTTTTCCCTGCATGGATAGCTATTTGATGAGGCCTGGTGTAGAAGGGAGCGGGGCTGTTAAATGCAGGCACTTCAATTTATTATATGTTCTGGCAAGATAAAAAGGATACAGTATCATTTTATAGCCAGGATGACCAGGTGTATGGTATAGGTGCTCAGTTTTATTTTAAAAAAACATATCAGATCTAATTTTCAGAAAGTTTGAACTTGATGAAAACTGTATTGTGCTCTTGTAGCATGGCACAAACAAGTTACTTACCTTGGGTAATGCTCTTTCTGGAGAATACTCTAACCAGACTCTTCACCTGTAGGATATGCCTTGGTGCCACACTGATTGAGAAATGTTTACATAGCAGTACTCCTGTGTGTAGGGCTGCTGCACTGAGAGGGCCTGAACAGTGCCTAATTTGAGCTGGTGGTTTCCTGCACTTATTCGTTAACACCAGCACTTATGACAGTCTGAGACAAGGTGGTGCTTTCTATCCAATTTAGAGATGAGCACAACAACGGTTGTTTATTAAGTCAATATACATTAAAAATTACTACTATCTGCCACCCAAGTCATTCTTATAGCTTTGGGGGGCTGGAGTAGTCTGGATTGTCACACTTGTAGGAGTGTGATGGTTAATAGTTATGTTGGTCCTGTCATTGGCAGGGCAGGTATGGGCAATGGGTGGCGCAAGCTGCAGTGGCCTTCTGACGAGGGCCCGGGCACTCTTTTCTTATTTTTACTAATTAAGCACTGGACCTGAAGCTCACTCACATGACGAGCTAAACTAATGGCAACAAGGAACACAGTCTTCAGAGTCAGAAGACATAATGAGCAGTTGTGCACCAGCTTGAAGGGAGTAGACACGAGGAATGTCAAGACCAAAAAGAGATCCCACTGTGCCATCACAAAGGGTTTAGTGGGAAACGTGTGCATTAAACCTTTTAGAAACCTCATCACTACAGGTGATTTAAGAAAGGATGACTGGTCTAGTAAATGCATTAAAGGCAGAAGGTCCAATTAATAAACTTTAATGGTACCCACTGCAAGCCCTTCCTGGGTCAAAGACAAAACAAGCAATAAGACATCCAGCAGTTTAGCCTGTAACAAGTGTGTGATGCAGACACCACACCAGGCCACAAATTTGTCCTAGTGGCTGGCGTAACTTGACTTAGTAGAGGGGAACAGTGCATCAAGGATAACATCCCCAACTTTAGGAGGAAGATAGAACAGTCAACTGTGCAGACCCGGAGTGTGGAACCCTGCCATGCTGGTGCAACAGAAGATGCTCCTGAAGCTAAGTCTGATCAGGAAACAGGTGCTCATGACCAGAAGATCCAGGTACCACACTCTCTGGAGCCACTAAGATGACGTGAGCCCAGTCATTCAAAATCTTCTTCAGGTGCTTCTCTCAAAGCCACTCTGATGTGACTGGAAGATGTGGCAGGTCATAAAGGAATAGAAGTGCATAGCCCTGTTGAACAATCTGGAGGACCCATCTGTCGGATGCGATCCTTTACCACACTTGGAGAAAGTCTTGGATCCGGCCTCCTACAGGGTGGCCGTCTGCCACTACGAGCAAGCTAATGTGACTTGGAGGCTTAAGCTGCAGGGTAGGGGGATAGGAAAATGTGTGCCCCTGGGGAGCTGCACATTGTCTGATCTGTGTCTCCATCACCTGTCTGATCCCTGCCCCCCCAAATATGAAAGGACTAGGTCAACTATTGCAAGAGCAGGGACCACTGATATTGCCTGAATACCAGACCTCACAAGTAGCCCCAAAAGGGTCGAAAATGTTGACAATTGAACGGTCTGACAGGGGTCGAAGGCCTAAAAAACTCACCATCACTCTTTTGAAGCATTCCAGGGCAGAATCAGATTTATTGGCTAAAAAGAGAGATCCATGGAACAGCATAGCCATAAGGGCTGCATGGACATCTCCAGATAAGCCTGTACATCTCATCAATGCATAGCGATGGAACACCACAATAGTGCCAACAGCTTGCCCCAAGCAATCAGTGTTGCCTAGACCAGAATATGTTACATATTTTGCAGCATCCTTACCATCCTGAATAGTTTGAGCCAAAGAGGCCTGAAACTCCTCAAGGATCACCAACAAGATCTTGTTGACCATGTTGCAAAGCACATGTGTGAGTAACACCTGAGCAGGCAGCTGGCATTAACTGATCTCAAGGCCACGCTGGCAGATGAGAATATCCATTTCCTGAATGCCTCTATCCCCTTTGATTCTCTGTCCAGTGGAGTTGTAGGAATAGACCTGGGTTCACCATACTGGTGTAAGCCTGAACCACCAGACTCTCTGGAGTAAGTTGTTGAGTCAAAAAATTAGGGTTGCCTAGCACCGGTTTGTGGTATCTGGCTACCTACTTGTTCACTGGTGGGAGAGAACAAGCCTTGGACCTGGTGACCAATAAAGTGTCAGTTAGAACCTCATTAAATGGTAGAAAGGGCTAAGACGCGGCCTGCCTGGGCTAAAATACATCTGGAAGTACATTTGTTTTAATCTCCAGAGAGAGGAGTAGTAGGTCCAAGACCACAGCTGCACATTTAAGCCCCATAGCAAGGAAAATTACTTTCTTTTAGACAATCAATCCAGTAACAGGTGAATCAATCCAGTATTAGGGGAAGAATCAAGTCCACTGACTTCTTGCAGGTCCATGTATAGGTTCTCGTCGTCATAGTGGAGGGAGAGATCACCCCCATCATCTCCATTGTCATTGCCAAGAGATGGTTGGTTTTGATCTGAGTCAGAGCCAAGAAGCGGATGGAGCACGTGATGGCAACCCTGTAGTAGAGGCAGTGTTCTGTCTAAGGGCCTGATTTAGAACTCGGCAGACAGCTTACTCCATCACAACGGTGACGGTTATCTCTTACGCCCAAAATCTAAATCCCATTATGTCCAATGGGATTTAGATTTTAGCGGATGGGATATCCGTCACTGTTTTGACAGATTCACCCATCTGCTGAGTTCTATATCAGGCCCTAAATATGAATTTCGGAAACGGTGCGTGGAGGAGAAATTGCAACGCAACATTGGTCAAGGCAGAGGTGAATTCAGCTCAAAATCATAATCCAGTATCTGTAATCTGTCCACGTCTTGCTCAGTGGCATTGGCCTGACAACAACGTTACAGGGCACAGCACATATTGTGCTGCTAGAGGGGAAATCAGCACCAGAGTTGGTGCAGAACCAGAGATGGGTTGGAAAATAACAGTTTGTACTGAGATTGACAGTAAACCGACTGGAGGTCCATGTGGTGCCTTGGGGCTCAAAGGTGCGCCAGAGGGAACTGTAAAAATACCAAACATGCTCAATATGGCCTCCCTAAAGCCCTTGATTTATTTCAACATCGCTAATGACTCATTGAACTTGGGGTGGACCGGGACCAATAGTAGAATTGGCTTGTTGATGGATTGGATTCAAGACCGAGCTGCACATTGACACCCTGAGTACTCTGGAGACACAGAATTGCGGGATGGAGATGAGTCCTTCGTGACTCTCTTGTGTTTCCTCTTTGACTTTGATCTGGACCTATGAAAAGACTTCAACCATGACGCGGACCTGTCATGGGAACAACCTCAGGAGGAGTCCATGCTTTTGACTTCAGATGGGAGTGGGACTTCATCTGGAGTTCAGTAACGTACAGCTTCAATGAACCTTCTTGGATCGCTTTCGGATTCATAAGGGCAAATTACTCGCACAACTTGGAGTCGGGTCCTGTGCCCAAGCAGCAGAGGCATACCTTGTTCAGGTCTATCACAGACATGTGTTTGCAATAGGACCAGCAAGGTTTAAATCCTGTAGTTCAAGGAGGGAACAGAGGCCCTGATTTAGAGTCTGGAGGACAGGTTACTCCGTCACATTTGTGACGGATATTCCCTCAGCCGAATTACGATTTCCATAAAATATAATGGGATTGTAATTCAGGAAACGGGATATCCATCACGGTTGTGACAGAGTGACCCCATCCACCAAACTCTAAACCAGGACTATAGTTCCCATGCACACTGGTTGGATATTTTTTTAGAAAAAAACTCATCAAACAAACGAGGAAAAAGGGGAGTGGTGCTCCTGATCCACATTTGAGGCACAGAAAAAACAAACTGGAGGAGTGGCGCCTATATATGGCTACTCTCGCCACTTCCAGGCACATAGGAGCACTGCTCTGATAATGTTTTTGGATCCATTTTGGTGCCTGGGGATATTCTAAAAGTGAGGAATCTTCAGTTAGAAGTATCCACCAGAAAGCCAGGACATGGTGATCCCTCATTGTGAGAGGACACTAGTGTTAGCTGAAAAATTTAATTCTAAAATTAGAGTGTAACAGGGAACTGCCTAAGTAGTATAGTGAGGCTATGTTTGACTTGCTGCATGTAGAAACCCTGCAAGCCTCACCTGTGACAGAGCAAAAACCATGTGATCCTAAAACTACTGTTTGATACGATACTGCACTGTCAGGGAGTCAGGCAGACAGGTCCTATTTGACTTGCACTGTAAGCGGACACTGCCAGCATTATGGGAGACAGAAACCATCACACCATAAGATCATGCGTTTTACTGATGCCATGACAGCTGCTGCATAGAGAGTAGAAAGTTCTGGGGTGCATTCAACACCTCCTGTGAAAAGTGCATCACTAAGTGAAAGAAAGGGTGCATTGTCTATTGTGTTGCTGAATGTCTATGTATTCATTTATTTTAGGGGTTTTGTTAAGTGCTACTAACCAACTAATCGGTGCTTGAGAGCACTCAAAGACTAGGAGCAAATGTATAAGCAGAAGGCATCAGATCTAGTAATGTGTCTGAAACAGGACTTCTGCTTTGTCATATATCATCCCTCTAAGAGTTCACGCTGGTGTAAAAGCCTTTGCCATGCAGAAGTCTAGAGCCTGGGTATATGGGCAGACCAAATTTAGGCATCTGACCAGTAAGACTAGGTTAAAGCTGAGATGTGCTGCTCCTGGGACTACAGGAGATCCGATTGACAGGGCGAAATGGTGCATCTTCGGGGATTCCTTGAATATGAAATAGTCCTTTTCAAGTCTCTGGTGGATGGGTGGCGAATTCCAGAGGAAGGGGCCCTTTTAAAGAAGGGTAGCAGCCCCATATCTATTATATCTTAAATGATTGTGTGACAACAGGCCTCTATTGGCTGACCACGTGACATAACTACTATCTTATAAACCACAAAGCAGCCAGCTTAAAGCACAGCTATGAAAATGGAGAAGTTTGTCTCTGATTCCACAAAACACATCTCCTGTGGGAAATTTCTCCATACAAGTTGCATGTTGCCAGCAGCACAGCATGTCAGAAGATTGCATGAGAACCTCTACTCTGACTGTAAGGCTGAAGCTGGAGAGTTCTCTTCCCGCAAATGAAAACCAGTGATAAAAGAGCAGCTGCTGGCACTGTCGGATACCACTAACCAAGAAAATAATATAATAGTCAGCATCTTCACAGGGGCCAGGCTTCCATCTACACCCCCTGCATATTTGCAGCATTAGAAGTGGATTTCTTGTTCTTATGGATGGCAATTGCAGCCAACTGCTTAAAAACTGCCCACAAGAGCTACTTAGCTCGCATAGTTGTACCAGAGTTGTACCAGCAGGAGAAAATCACAGAGGGAAAGACACGAAACAAGTAAAATGCAGTAAAGTCTACTTCAGCATTTACACATGGATCAGTGGACAAGGCAATTATTATAAGGTCATAACAGCACACTGACTTCACTCTCTTGCACCTGGAGACCCAGAGTAGATAGGCACTGAAGCATGAACAACTTCAAGCTACTCTATTTATGCAGGGCTCTAATGGCATATCTCACAGCAGAAACAACACATTGGAGTAAATGGAGGCGACGGAGGCACAACTGACATATTCTGAACTGCTACAACTCAGTTTTGTGGCAGCCAATCACTCTAATGTAATTTCTGTAATAAAAATAATAATAAAATTCAGGCCCCTAGCTTTGCCCATGTCCTTCGCCTTGAGTAACTCATTTTATCAGCCTCCACTAGCCTGAATTTGAGCATACTGCAAACGTGCCGTAATTTAACAACACCACTAGCACTGGAAATGTAATCTACTGATTTGATGGACTTTGATTTTAATGAGGTGACGACTCATTGATAATACCTGTATTTTTTGTTGACGAATCACACCAACGGGTCAGAGACTTTCTCAAACACAGAAGACCAATTGGAGAGACTGGATGTAGACCGTGAGAGCCACAATGTGAGCTGGTCAGTGTTTCACAATAAGCCATTGAGTCCTGCATCAGTCCAGATGGCATGACTGAGCTACCATCTGGCTTAGAACACATTTGTGAGACAAAAGATGGAGGGATGGGGGAGGTGTGAGTACATCAGTAAGAGAGTTCTAGAATGGAGACATGATAAAGCATAGGTGCAGGTGATGCTCCCAAGGGAATAAGGGAGAGGGGAGCAATGTAAGTGATAGGGGAAGAGTTTCAGACCCTGGGATCAGACAAGACAGGAAAGGTCGGTCAGTCACCAAAACAGGTGCATGAGCACAATGGAGGAAGGGGTTCAAGGACACTGGAGGACGTGCCTCACAAAGCACTAGAGAATTCACATAGTGTGAGAGGGAACTGAATGTTGAGGAATGAACGGATGATTAGGGGGCACATGCAGTAAATACTGTTGAGAACTCTGTGAGCTTACCTTGGGCTTCATTCCATGGAAGAAGCACAGAAGCCATGCGGGTCATATGCAGTCCTTCTGTACTTGAGAGGGAGGTATGGTAATTTATTTTGGGCTATGGACACTGATATTGTATACTCTACTTAGTGAGGGTGGGGATGGGGTCAGGTGCTGGACGGTGCCAAGATGGCTTATTTCACCTAAGATTGCTTCTGAGTTCCTGTTCTGCTCTTTGTCAATCCACAAGGAGCCCCCCTTACTTCAAGAATATGTTACTTAAGTGCATGTTTTGTAGGACAGCATCTCCTCACAGCTTAGGCAGTGGGAAAGTATTTAAGATCTTTTAATGCTAATAGGATGAGGGGATTTGGAAAAAAGGGGTAGTTTGGTCCAAGGCATATGCCATACTATCTATATGACTGAGACAGGATAGGATTCATGTTTAATATTTTCTCTCACTTTTAACTAGAAGTGCACTTCATAAGACATATTTGGGAAAGAAACATTGTTTGGGGGAAGACATATCATTTGGGCAGGGTTTTCTGGGTACCTTTTAAAACTGGCAGGGGTAGCAAAGTTAGCTTCAGAGTGTTAATTGTGTGGATGATTAAAGACACCTGCAATATTGCAGCCTCTTCCAGGAAGTGGGCAGGTGTATCAGAGGAATGGTAGGTCAAGGTGAGAAAAGGTCCAGACGGTCAGGAAGCATTAGTGGTCCAGTACAGCGGGGAGGCTTGCAGGTAGTCAAGTAGTTCAGGGGAGAAAGGACTAGTGGGTCAGTAGACTGCACTCATCCTATCGTATGCGGGTTTTCAGAATGACTGTTAGGTGTAGAGAAATAAAGACCAGTAGATAAGTGTGCAGCCCTCATGCAATGAGGGGGTAGGCATGACAAAGATCTTGTGGATCAAGGAGGTAAAAACACAAAGCTCTGCTCCGTGAGCAGGTGGGCTTGGTAGAACATTGCTGTTCTAAGGGAGGAAAGAATCATCAGTTCCACTGAAAGGAATGTACCTGGTAGGCTTGCAGGTGAGCGGGCAGCCAGATGAGGACAAGAGTCCTTAAGACCGGAGTGGTTGGTCTGTACGGCCTGAATAATTTGGACAGATGAGAGGGAAGTAGAACTAATAGATATTGGAAGCTGGCCACATGATGAAGTTGTAGAGCCATGACGCCACTTGATGTGTTCGCATCCCAGCCAACTTCAGAATTGTTCTCATGGTTTGAGCCCATGGGGGAGGAGATGGGGCCTTGGAGGGGCGAGGCGTTGTAAAGGTGGTAGGGTTCGGAATCAACATCTGTTTAACATCACGCGCATCCTTCACAGCACAACAAACAAAGGCATCCGGGGCTGCCTCGGATGTCCCACGATGATTGATAACCCATCATGCAACATGGATTTATTGAAGACAGAGCTTCCACAGAGGAGAAGAAAGCATACTCATTAATGTCCACCGTGTGAAGAGGTCTCTTCCCCAGTTTATACTAGGGTGTCAAGTGATGGGGCCAAGCACGTGACGGTGTGAGCTCTGGTCTTGAGGTAGCGATTATGGCGTAAAGTGCCCTTCGTGGTATCCTCAGTGCGCTAATATTGTGAGCGAATAGGCGCTGCTGTGTAGGCTGAGGTGAGTGAGGTTACGCTAAAGGAATAAAATGCCTTTTAATGGGTCACGTCATAGGTTTACAAACGGAAAGCTCAAGCAGAAAATGGAATTCAAGAAGATAAAAATACTGATGCGCGATAAATCAGTGGTTAATGGGGCTTAAGAAACAATTAAACTAGGCCTAAAGCAAGCAAGAGCACATTGAATGTGGGGAAAATTAGGTCCCGCCGCATCAGTCGCTCTCGGTAGAGTAAAGGAAAATGAAAAGCCCGCACCCCAAGGGCGCTCAGGTCCTAAACTGTGGACTCGACCCTTCAAATGCACCGTTCGTACAGCAGGGGTTGTTGCTTCTGAGGTGGCGTAGCTTGACATCGTTTCTGGCAATTAACGCACTGCATAAACCTGTAAACATGATATTGATTAACAGTGATTCGATAGTGTTTTGGGCGCCATGATTTTGACATAGATCTCGCAGGACGAGAAATATATGGGCAACAAGGTGAGTCAGGTAGGAACCGCAGCACTTTAAACAAGAAGCCTTCTTAAAGGCAACGCCAGGAGGACTGCGGACTGCTGTGCAAAAGAATGTAGTACCACTTGGAAACAGGAAAGGAGAACACGGCCGTGCTACACAGATAACCGGAATGTCCAACATGGATCCATGTGAGATTTCAGGGTAATGGCTATGTTCATTAGTTCCACGTAGGTTATTTGTGTGAAAATGGATGAGTGGCGTAACGAAACTGGAGCCCCGCTCCCCGACCCTGCAAAGAGCACGGAGGAGGCTTCGATCGGGACTCATTCAGGCCAGGAGCTGGGCTATGGCCCCGTTTACCGCGGGGGATGCGGTGCCTTTGTTACCCCCCTGAAATTGATTCTACATGGATATTCTGAAAATCTGGCATGGATCTGGGCCATCTTGGCCTGTGATGGACACCTTTGATGTAAAAAGGCGTAACACAGACCCTGCGGAGCAAGAGCCCCACCAACCATCCACGGGGCCTCCAAACTTTCAAGGTGGCCCCACTCAGCCCAAGGTCAATGAATATCTGTGAGGAATGGGAGACTGAGGGCCCCTACTACATTCTGCAGGGGCAAGCATAATCTCAGCCTCAGATACTGCAATGAGGAAATGAGAGGGTTTCTCAAAAGGTGGGTGACTCAGAAAGACTGGGGGGCAAGGGCTCGGTCAGTCACTCCCCAGGTTTTCGTGACCTATGAATATTTGTGTCCAGAGTGCAGCCTCTCAGGGGCACAGCCTCTTGGGATCTCTCCGCACATCTATAGTAGGCAGCCAGCTCTGAACCTACCGACAGTACTAAGAACAGAAAATAGACTAGATATTGGATTGCTGCCGTGGAAACTTCGGTTAATGAGTTACAAATTCAGAAAAATGCAAGTGGCATCAACCAGTTGTTCCCTCAGGTCACTCATTTAGCTCTTCTACAAATTCCAATTTGCAACGTTTTTTCTGGAGGCAGAGCTTTTTCTGTTGCTGTAGTCAAAGCTGTTTCTGTTGCTGCAGCCATGCTGTGTAATTTAGTGTCTTTCTACCTGGGCACTAAGGCTCTAATTACAAATTGTGTGGAAAAGGGTGGGGTGTTCATCACACAAGGTAAACACCGTTGTCCCACGGTGAAGTATTTATATGGTGTTTTAATATTTCCTGGTGTGAATTTCGACATGAAAATGTGGAGTGAGGTAGAATCGGTATTTCACATACCTAATTATGCTTGCTTTGATCACAGACATCAATTCACTGAAATGCCAAGGGTAGCGGAAGTGACACTACAGGCCCCTTGACTCCTGATTACATCACAGGATGTTGCATGAACTTTGACCAAGGTAATATCACAGGAAGAGCAAGTGATATAACGACATGTGATCCAATCACGTCACAGAAAGTTACACACCAAAAACTTAAACATCGCAGTAATTATTCCATCAGTTTCTTAAGTACCGCCCCCATATTCTCGCTTCCATCATCACTTCTCTAATACAGCCCTGAATCCTGGCTGGTCTACTCAGTTTTTCATCTTTCTGAGATTAAATAAAATAAGAACCAATAAGTTACATCTGTTATTGAACACCAAGACACCCAAGAGGTGACTGTGTGCTTTATCAGATGACATGGCACAACCATCACATCTCCTTTACAGTCTGAACTCAACAAAACCAGTTCAGCACATGGGCGCCCAGAGAAATGTTTTCAGTGGGGGAGTCCCAAACTGTTTTTGGCTGGGGCTGCACTAGTGCAGGCAGCGTAACACTATGGTGGTCGCAGTGTTATGCTGCACTGTAAGCCTGCACACCAGGCAGTACCTAAATCCAGGGGTGGGGAAAGCACCTCCCCCTTGCCTCCCTGCGGACGCCCATGGTTCAGCACCACATCCACAATACAGGTCGATGCCAAGGCACAAAAACAGCTTCTGAAGCCCAGACACAGCACTATTAAACAGGAAGAAGGTCAGATCTGCCCAGAAACAGAAGTAAATGCATAGGCACAGCATAAAATACTGAGCCATACTGAGCCAAACATCAAAGAAAAACCAATATATACCTTGACACTGTCTCATATTCCTAGCAACAGCCTTCATATGCCAATACCAATCAAGACAAGCAAATGCAGATTTATATCCTCATTGTGGTTAGATGCAGTCTCAAAACCTGAGTGCCCGGTATTGACTTTCCTTGTACTTCTGAAGACAGTTGAAAACATGGCTATTTCCTAGATAACTGACACACCCCACATCTCATCAACAGAGTCCAGAAAACAGTCACATCTGAAAGCACAATCCTTAATTTACAAACAACAAATTGAAACACAACCTAATCAGCAAACTGCTTCGATATGCAGCTAGGCTATGAGGGGCCGACACATGGTACCGCTTGGCATTATATAGTTACGTACTTCCATATATAACAGTCATGGCCCAGAATAATACTAAGACCATAATATGCAGCGGTCAGCAGTAAATTGGAACTTATACATCTTGTATTCACATTTCTGCTACGAGGGCTATCACCAGCACTGTACAGCCAAAACACATACATCACCAAATGAACAGGCATGGAATAACATAAACAAACTGTTAAATACTGTAGGACAATTCAGAGGACTTTTATATAGTCCAGTCACTGCATGTCCCAAATATCTATACACTCTGACCCCTCCTTTACCTCTCACAATGAGACTCAGATATGAGATGTGAATAACAATGCTCATTCCAACAGATCTCTCCAACCAAACATGCCAGCTCAGGACCTCAACTATGCACCAAATCCCAGACTGGACAACCGAGTGCAGTAAGCAGCTAAGCAGACTACATCATAGAAATACCATAAAGGGAGCTGCAAAACTGTTCCTAGTTACTAGCATACTGACAACGATAAAGCTGCATGTCTGTCTCTCACACTTCATCATCCGTCACACTGCTACGCACTGCTTCCCATAACATGATAACCGCACCTCGGTGGTCATCATGCAGGGCATGGAAACACCTCCCACATAGGATCAAAAACGAAGACAACACCTTCACAACCTTAAGTGCAGAGAAGGACATGCAGAGACACAACACACGGATCTTGAGGTAGCACTGCTGCAGGGACTTGGACAACTGACCCCTTGGAGTCAGTGACTCAGTAGTGTTACACCCTACATGTAGCGGCATGCTACTCATGTAGGTAAGAGCTTCAGCGCTCCACATAGAGGTAGTAAGAGCTATATAAATGCAGCAAAACAATACAGGTATATGCTCAATTGTGTGTCCAACTTCCCCTTTTCCACACCTACATTTAAAGACTATCCTTCAGCGAGTTCCCTTTCTGCATACTATATTTAAAAATCTGCAATAAGTAACATTTTAGAAAAAAAAAATGCCTTTTTGGGATTCTTTTGTTTTACATGAGCACCAATTCCAGAAGTTAAAGGTGCCCGAAAAGAGAAACCATATTTAAAATGTGCTAATTGCATTAACCAATGAGGCAGATACTCGGGTGGAGGTTAAGGTGCTTGGAAAATGGTCAGAGCTCTTAAGTTTATCTAGCCCATCCTTGTGTTACCCATTCAGTCCAGCTTTTTGCTTTGCTTTCTCCGACAGCTAGGCCTGGTTATTCTGTTCCAAAATCAGGACTACAAGTACCAGAAGACAAACAAAAATATACCCGTACTGGATAACCTATGGACCTGGGAAACTTGAGATCTCTACAGGGTATTTTAGTCATCAACAAAACCTTTGATGGGTAGGACGGTCTCAAAATCCATAAACCATAGTATCGGAGAGTTAAAATGGCATTACATTACTCCTTGTAAGTGAGCTGTGTAGTTTAAAATTATTTTAGAAAAGGGATCACCGTTTATTTCTTTAATGAATCCGTTATGTTTGGTGGCTGTTGCAGTGCTTTTAGCATCGTGGTGTAATGTTCTGCAATCAAGTCGACAGCATGATGCACCGTAGACCTGCACGCTTGTTAACCCTTAATAATTAAGCATGTGCTTGCTTTATTTTTTCTAACAAAAGGTTTGATGATATACAACTTTTAACAAAAAGACGGATGCACAGTTCCACAGGAAGTGTGAATCCTCACTAACAACTCTGGCAAAAAGTTAACTGGTCCCTACAAGTATCCAGAACTAGGAACAATGCCGCTCACTCACCTTTCAGTGACATTCTCGTTGCTATTCCCATTGGTCCCATCCTTCTAACTCGAGGAGGATTCCTGCTCTAATTTTCAAATGATCAAAATATCACATGGTATGTGTCCAACAGGACAGTGAGGATTAGGTTGATCTTTTTATAGGTCCTGACGAATTGCACGTATATCCTTATGACTAGCACAGCGAGAAATATGTTGACCAGTTCATTATAGCCAGTGTAGGGAGCTCCAACATTGTTCTCTGTGAGTCAATCCCTAGAGGTAAGGGCACATGACAAACAACTTGACACACCAGTAGGGGAGTCGAGTCATTACACTCACCTTGGTTGCTTTTAACCTTGACAGGGGTTCCACGTTAATAATAAAGGCCTGTCTTTTGGTTCCCCTTAGTCAATTTTAACAGCTTAGTTTCACCAATCCCACATTATTGCACTCATCAATGGCAAATATTTCTAAAAGATATCCGGCAAAGAGCCCCCTTGAGAGGCCCGTCAGGCATTGCAGTGCTGGCCTGACGAGGAGCAAAGCCCGATGATGAAGCATGTCATAGAAAGGTGAGTGAGGGTCATTGTTCCTAGTTCTGAATACTTGTAGGGACCAGTTGACTTCTCCCCAAGTTGGTAGTGAGGATTCACACTTCCTGTGAAACTGTGCAACCATCTTTTTTTGTTAGGTGTATGGGAGTATGATGCACAGGACCAGTTAAATCTCACTCATGACTAGCCCTCCCTGGTTTTCTCTTTGCGAGATATAAGACTTTTACCAGAAACAATACTGTTTTAAACAGCAGACACCTAAAAACGCAACCAGCGCACGTTTGTCCACTCCAAAGGTTAGCTTAAAACATAGTGGAAAGGCAATAGCAAGAAAGCAGAGTGTCACTAACGTAGGATTTCGGGAGATTATGCAGCAGAGGTAGTATGAATACAAACATGAACCATTTTTTTCATACATACAGCCGGTTCAATTAAGACAGCTTGGTTTTCACAAGCATGAAATCCAAACCTGGCATGTTCCATGGGCAGATCAAAGCACTGGAGTTGATTATCAGCGAGACTCTGTGCACGCCTATGGCTGGCACGAAGCATGGTGGTAATTCCAGCTGCACACCATTTAACCCTGCACCACCCAACTTGTAGAAATGGTCATAGAGGGAGGTTACACACCAGAATTTTAAGGACCTAGGAGTGACGTCAGGGCTGGCTTTAGGTGGTGCGACTGGTGCAGCCACACCGGGTGCTGACCTGGTGGGGGCGCTGACCTCAGGGGAGGGGGTGCTGTGTTTAGCAATAACTTACAATTTAAAAGTACCTGAAGCAAAGTTACATGTGGATCGAGCTGTCAGACAACAATAAAAATGTCAAGATAACTCTTGAGATTAATGTTCCTTAAAGAGAGAGATCGGAGTTTTGTTCAGTGATAGTTTTAACTTGCCATAAAGTAGTGCAGAGGGTTAATATGCCTGCTGTAAGGAACAGATCTGTATTTTATGTGGGTAACTGAGTGGATTAGTAAAGCCAGCCTTTACCATAGCTTTAAAACACATTAAAAGTATGTGAGAGAGGGGCTATGGAGAGATGAGGGACACTTTTGCCAGGTGGTAGTGCAGAAATCTGAGAAGGAGGCAATGAGTGGTAGTCTGAGTACCCTATCCACTTTCTCCATCCACCGGCTGCATGCCTCTATAGTGAAACCACCAATTCCTCTCCAACTTTTACGCCTTCACTGCCCCAGCTGTAAGAGGTGTACTGCATTAGAGCCAGACATTGATTTTTAAACTCGCCATTTGCATTTATATTAATCCTATATTTTTATTACACTAAAAGCAAAATAAAAAAAATATGACAACATTACATGCAATACTCTTGAGAAGTCACATTAAGCAACAAACTGTGCACCACTGGGCACTAGCATCACTGATTATTTACGGTACTTTAGAATCACACGGAGGCATGAATTGCTACTACAAAAAATACGTTATTACCCTACGACCTGGAGTCATGGCCAAAACCTTTTTTAAGATTCCAGGGAAGAATTCTGCAGTCATATGTCAGGCACTGGCACCACCAGCCCCTGTGGCCCTATGAGAAGTGAAGGGAAGGACAATCAGAGACACAAAACACTGAACCTGAGGTAGCACTGCTGCAGGGACTCGGACACCTGGCCATTTGGATTCAGAGACTCACTGTCCAGAGAAACGCAACCACTATAGAGATGTAATGATTGCCGTGCTACAACTGCAGGAGAGAACAAGAATTGGCAAACCCAATAGGTCTCGCCTAAGCAAAAGCTATTGGCTTTGCCAATCTGTTTTAGCCATGTTGTTCACCAGCGTGGCTGCTGTTCAGCATGGCTAAAATTTTGTGGCACAGAGGAGAGTAGCATGAAGTGTCGTAGAGTGGAATGGCAAAGAGTGGAGTAGGCTGTTGTAGAGTGGAGTGGCAGAGAATGTTGTGAACTGGAGTGGCATAGTGTGGTCGCATAGATGACATACACTGGAGAGACACAGAGTAGAGTGGCCTGGTGTAGAGTGCAATGGTGTAGAGTGTTGCAGAGTATAGTGGCATGGAGTGCAGTGGCATTGAATTCAGCGGCGTGCAATGCAGGGTCATGGAATGCAGTGGCGTAGATTAGAGTGGAGTGGCACAGAGTGGAGTGGCACAGAGTGGAGTGGCACAGAATAGAGTAGAGTGGCGCAGAGTGCAGTGGCATAGACTGCAGTAGCACAGAGTGCAGTGGAATAGAGTAGAGTGGTGTAAAGTGGGGCAGAGTGAAGTAGAGTTGAGTGATGCAGAGGGAAGTGGCACAGAGTAGAGTCAAGTGACACAGAGTGCAGTGACATGGAGTGCAGAGCAGAGTGGAGTGGCATAGAGTGGTGCAGAGTAGAGTAGTACAGAGTGATGCAGAGTAGAGTACGGTGCAGAGTAGAGTGGCGTGGAGTTCAGTGGCAGAGAATGCAGTGTGGCAGAGTAGAGTGTCAGAGTGAAGTGGTGTACAGAGAAGTAGAGTGGCATAGAGAGCTGTGGCATAGACTACAGTGATGCAGGGTAGAGTGCAGTGGTTAAGAGTGGAGTGGTGTAGAATACAGTGACAGAGTGAAGTGGCGTAGAGTGGAATGGAGTGGCATAGAGTAGATTGTTTCAGACTACGGTAGGTGGCGCAGAATGGAGTGGTGCAGCATAGAGTGCAGTTGCATAGAGTGGCACAGAGTGTAATGGTGTAGAGTAAAGTGGTGTAGAGTGCAGTGGCATAGAGTGCAGTGGTGCAAAGTAGATTAGAGAAGCGTACAGTGGATTGACGTAGAGTGCAAGGGCATAGAATTGAGTGCTACAGAGTAAAGTGCATTGGCATAGAGTGTATTAACATAGAATGTAGTGGCTTAGAGTGCGGTGTTGCAGAGTGGCGTAGAGTACAGTGGCCTAGAATGTAGTTGTGCACAGTAGATTGGTGTGGCCTAGACTGGAGTGGTAAAGAGCGTAGTGGTGAACAGTAGGGTGGCAAAGAGCGCATTTGGCATAGAGTAGAATGGTACAGGGTAGAGTAGAAAGGTGTAGTGTGATGTGGCTTAGAGTGCAGTGACTTAGAGTGGAGTTGTGCAGAGTGCAGTGCCGTGGAGTGGTGCAGAGTAGAGTGTAGTGGTGTGGAATGGCACACAGTAGTTTGGAGTGGCATAGAGTGGAGTATTCATGGTGTGGTAGCACGCTGCCATTACAGACAACATATTTTAATTCAAATGAGCCATACATTTGCACAGACATACAGTTTTACTAATAAAACTATACAGTGCACAAACAAAGATGTGTGGAAATTGATTCCCTTAGTTTAATGATTCGTTTTGATCACATTAAACTATATGTTTCCAACGCACTTCAGAAATAACAAAAAATGTGCTACATTTGAGGGTTCATAATTCTGTTATGTTGTGAAATACTTACACAGTTAATTTAAATGTTGTTGTGTGCTAGAAAAACGTCTTTCCTAACACAGTATCCAGTAAGATTGTACATACATCCACTCACTTTTAAGTCAGAGAAAGAAAAGTAAACAATCACCCTTGGAAGACAGCGCCTGACAATTGACCTCAGTCTTTGAATGCACAGCAATTGTGACAAGATAAGAACAAGATTTAAAGGCCCGTTAAAAGAAAGCAAGTTTGTGGAAGGATACAGAAAACAAGGTTTAGGCAATGAGAAGGATGAACTGAACCTGGAGAGCCTAAAGCAAATAAAGCCAGCAAATGGAAAGCCAGAATGTGTGAGCTACAAAGCCGATGGTAATCAACGAGCGGAATGCATTCCTAGGTCAACTTTCTGAAAGTCCCCAAGATGTCTTCAGAAAACCAGACAGCTGTGCTGTCTGGTAGTCTGCGACCTAAAAAGAGATGGGAGATATTCTCAGAATGAGGCTTGGCCTGTTGGAGTTCACAGTCCGGAGCACCTTTGGTGTACAGGAACAAGGTGAACGGTTCCAAGGTTAGTTCACTAAGGTCAGTTTGGCAGACAGTGACCAACAGAAAGAGGGTCAGCAGGTAATTGAAAATATATGTGTTTTTACCTGAGGGTGAGTTGTTGCCGTCAAACAACAACAGTGACGTAACCAGGACCAACTGCCCAAGGGTCTATGACCTAAATGAGAAAATACTGGAAGAGTTTTCCATCCCAAATACCTCTCTTCTGTGAAGATGCACACTTACTAACAATAGAGAAGTTGTGAAACATATAATGAAACAAATTACTAATCTTTACTAAGTAGTTTAAAAACAAGGTGTCCTACACATGTTTTGTTTTTAGAAAACAAACATTACTCAGCAAGTCGTTTCTTATCCTGATGTTAATGAACTGAAGCCAGGAGTCCTATGAGCACTGTTAGGGACTGCAGCGGCAATCCCTGGCGACCCATAAATGACGTCCATGCTTTTGACTTTATTGCAGCACTTTTTCCCCTGATACATTTCAGCAAGTTTGCCCTACCAACATCTGTAAAGGGAAAATAGTGTGTGCTAATTATAACTCAGACTTTTGATCCATGTGCAAACTTCAGTTTGCACAGGGCTTGGAATTTAGCCCTGAACTTGTAATCCAGGTCAAAACCTTCTCTAGTGCGCTCTATAGAAAACAGATCAAAACCTGGCCTTTTTGTGTTAGCTTTTCTACTTCATCTGCTCATCGCTTAACCTGTTGATGAAATAAGTGAAATTCTAATGGCTAAATAAATGACTAAATGATAGAAATAGGCACGAAGGGGTTCATTTAGACCCCCTTTGATCAGTCAGCCCGCAATCCCGGCAGGGTGGCAGAGGCCCTCGCCTCCATCCGCCCCTTGGCAAACAGCACGCTGAGATCTAAATATTTTTGGAAAGGAAAAAAATCAATGGGCAGACACACATGGAGTTTTCTTCCTACAGGAGAAGGACACTGGTCAACTAGTTGCGTGGTAGTCTCTGGCAGAAAAAGTAAGTGATGGAAGGGTTACCCTAAATAAGGCGGCCCAGTGATGAATAGGCCATCAGTCATAAGTTTCAAAGCCAGCTAAGGCTCCAGCATCAGGACCCAGTGGTTCCACCTCTAAATGAAGCTGAAGAACCCTTCACGACAACTCTCCCATTCTGTCAAATGAGGTCCTAAGATCTTAAAAGCCTGTCCTCCTATAATATTCACTACCCCTCATCCTTTAAGTAACGTAGAGCTCATAAGTTCCAATATTATTTATATATTACAGATGTTTGCTAAAAGATAGATGGTCTTCTTGACTACATGTTAAGTTACGTTACAGATTATTTAAAGAGCATAATAAGATCGTTGTAAGGCTTTTATATTCTGACGCGACACTGAAGAAATGCAGGGAGGCAGCAAGGGCAGACTGTTGGAGAGGTAAAGGGCCCCATTCAGCCACTGGGCACAGTTTCCTTTTCAAAAGCTTGTGACTCTAGATGTATTTATTGACTGGCTGCATTTGTGCCCTTCCTTGGTTTTGGTTGTCTGTATGAACTGCTTTTGTCACCATTCTTCGATTAACTGTACCATAAGTTCATCAAAAGAACATAGTGGTGCCCACATGGAGACTGGCCACACACTCCCATAACTGAGAACTAAAGCTGATGTCCTATCGCATATGTGCTTACTTAACAGATTTATAAGGAGGGTCCTATCTATGCACCCCTTTAAGCATCTACTCCTAGCTATAGTTGCAACTGTTTTGCTCTCGTCAACATTACACACATTAAAGCGCCCCAAAAGTAAAGGTTGTCTCTTGTATGCCATCTTCTAGATGGATCACGAACATCTTTGTCCAATTGTTTATTCCCAAAGATGGTCTGTAACTAACAGCAAGAAGTAAAGATGTGTCATTGCCTGTCATAGTGGTGCAGGGTGGGACTGCAGACATTTTCACACATTTTACTTTTAGTCTATCATTAACATGAAGACCTACTCCAGCCCCAGTGTTTAATTTGAGCCTGTGTGGCAAGTGCTCAGGTCCGAGACTCACTTTAGAGTGCCAGGACCATGGGTACTGCTTTTAGAACGGTTCAGGTTGAATGACTGTGACTTAGGTGGTACCTGCAGATCATCTGTGGTGCAGAGCCACAATGTCACAGCTTACTTTTTTTAAAAATACAGTTTATTGATTTTAATAACAGTGTGACAATGCACCACAAACGGAACTTCTTGCATCATGCTCCTCCTCACCCTCCTTCCTTCAACAGACAATCTCAGTAAAGAAGAACATTACAAGGTACAGTTTTTACATGGAAAACAACCCATAGTATACCCACCATTTACCCCAAATTTTGTTGAATTTCTGAGGGCTACCCGGGTGGCATAAATTGGTTCTTGCCGTTTGGCACACCTGTCCATGCCAGACTGCCACAGCTTCAGCCTGCGGATTTGGGCTGCTTCCAAGCACGTGCAATGTCATGTTTAGCAATTAGGGCCACCAAGCTCACCAACATCCTAACTCACCTTGGTCCTTCAAACTCATCTATTAGGCCCAACAGGGCCAACTTTGGGGTCAACCCGATCGGTCTAGTAAAAATCGCTGACAGGGTGTTCCTAATACTGGTCCAGTACTAGGCGACAGTGGGGCACTGCCAGACCATATGATAAAAATCTGCTTCTAGGAATTGACAACGAGCACATCTTGGGTCAGAGATAAGGCCTGCGAAGTCCAGCCATTGTGGTGTCATGTAAGTGATGTGTAAGTAATATAGTTAGATCAGCCTCAGTCTTGCTGAGATCGCTAGTCCTCTGGAAGCCATGCAGGCTTCACACCATTCAACCTCCTCCAGCCCACCCACCTAACTCTCTCATTTCTGCTTAAGTGAGGCTAAGATCTCTGGGGCATTGCACTCTTGAGTTCGAAATATTAGAGAAATGTCTCCACAACCCAGACCCCAGACAACATATGTGTCTCCAAGGGGCTAAATTCTGGGATCTCCTTCAGGTGGGCAGCATAGCAACCCAGGGCATGTTATAACTGAAGATTAATAATGGAATTCCGAGTTTGGAGGTCGGTGAACGAGGACATAAAGGAGTCATGCCACTTGTCACTCAAAAGTGTGATCCCAATTAGTCCCAGTGCCGGAAGCCCTCAAGATGTGTCACCCGCTGTAGCCAGCGTCCTTGCTAGAGGGGGTTTTGTTGGGTCAGACGTCTGTCCCAGCCAGTGAATCGCGCTGCTGCCGGCCATATCGGAAAGATCACTCTAGTGACCTCCAGGAGGGCAAGGGGGATGGTCCACCATACAGGTAACACATCACTCCATCCAGACTAAGGGGGATGGTCCACCATACAGGTAACACATCACTCCATCCAGACTAAGGGGGATGGTCCACCATACAGGTAACACATTAAGGCCAGAGATTTTAAGTTGGTATGCCGGGTCGTCCCACCCACCAGTCAGTCACTCATTTATGACCAATAACTGGATGCCTCGAAGTATAGTGGTATATCAGCTGCCCGAGGCCACCATCGTACACTGTGCGTCGACATTTGGCTACAGCTATGTGGGGCGTGGGGGGGACGGGAGCTTTCCACAAGAAGGATAGAAATAATGCTGCCACCCCGCTGAACTACGTATTCATAATTTGGAGTAGGAGATTCTGCAGGATGTAGAGGAAACAGGGGAGTATCGTCATTTTGATTAAGGCCACCCTGCCTAAATGTTTAACAGGACACTGTGCCATAATGCTAAACTCTTTTTGGTCTAATTCAGGAGGGGAGTGTGGTTAAAAGTGCGTGTGAGATCTGGTCCTGGGAGATGTAAGTTCCCATGTATTTGAAACTGAGACGGCAGATTGGGATCCCGGATTGCCAGTGTAGTGATGTGTGATCACGCCGCAGAGGAATAAGGAGTGATTTCCCTCGGTTTACCTGAAGGTATTAGGCCTCCAGAAAGAGCTGGAGAAGCTCAAGGGTCCTAGGGCCTGATAGCGTGGGGTCAGCAAGACACAGGAAGACACATGGAACAGGTTTATGGTATTTAAGATGAATGCAGAATTTCCCAGGAGCACGGAACGAAAATAAACGTATTTAAACTTGCTTTGAGAAAAAATGAAAAGTCAAATTTCAGATGCCTTCCTCCATTCTGCCTTGTTATACTGTATGATGTCAATGGAATAACATAATTTAATTGAAAAGGCAGCCACATTCGCAATATCTGATGACAGTTTTCAAAGTTATTTATCCAGTTAGACTCCAGCTGTGACTTGCTTTATTAGCATTTGACTACTTGCGTGGGTGGCAGAGAAGCTGCTTCAGTGGCTCTGCTTCCATTTGGCACATGCCCAACCACCTTAATGATGAATATATTGTGACCATGAAGGCCTAGCACAAACTGAAGAACACGTATCTGGGCACACACATTACCAAATGAACAAGACCTGGATAATCTGACAAGTTGTTCTAGACAGCTGAAAAAAGCAATTAAAAAAGCCTGCTCCCGTTCCAAACAATAAAACTAAGTACTGGCAAAGCCAATAGGCCTAGTCTTGGAATGCTGGTGCAATGGTTATTTTTTATTTTAATATGTACCACAAAAAGAATAAAAGAAAACATGTTGCCTTCTGAACATGACCGCTATGGGCTTGCAATAACAAAATGTAATTTAAAAAACATTCACTGACAAATGTACTAGTCACTTGTTAAATCCTGTATCTACTTCTTTTAATTGCTCCATTAATAATAATAATAATAGTGATAATAACAACAATATTCCTCAGACACATTTCTACATGTAAAAAAAATAAACAATCAAGGGAGGACAGATCACCAAGCAAGCAATATGAGTTAACCCAAGGTCTACTTTATCAAATTATTTCTGAGGGTTGCCCTTAATGTTGTTCCACTTCCTAAATCCAGTCTCAAAGATGATAAAACATGTCAACGTTTTGGTCCTGCTAGTGTACTTATCAGGACCATCATCAAGGCTAAGTCAGGGTTAACTGTGCAAACAGAATGCAATCTCGTATCTAGCACCTCTGAGCAAACAACTTCTCACAAGACGATTCAACTCCCCAGTGGTTAAAGGATCACAGTCACATTCCACTGCAAAACAAATCTGGCAACAAACAAGTGTGCTTTCTAGGAAGCTGAATTCCATCATTCCAATTTCAATCGAGAAACCCAGAAAAAGTCTTTGATTAGAGACATTGCCTCTAAAGGTATTATCTGCTCAAAGCCTCATTCAAGAGTTTTCCAAAAGACATCTATTGTCATGCTGTTGTGATATTAGCTCATGAGGGCCCGCTTTCATCACTAGTTTCCTTGTTACTTCAAAAAGGCGTCTCTCTCAAATGAGACAAACTGGCACCTGAGATGCTGATTGTCACGACTCCAACTTGCACCCTATGTGCCCCGAGTACTTCAAGCGATGCTTCCCCTGTGGCCTCCAGTCTGGCACTCTCCATGATTCCCATCCCAGGAAGTTTGAACCATTGACCCTCCTTTTCTGTTGCAATTAAAGTTTAGTCTATTTTGCACCTTCAGATTATCATGTGTCTTCTAGTACAAATTATGTTATCCACTGTGAAACATTGATTCATACCATCATGCACTTGGGGTTCCATTGTACTTGTTTATTGTTGCCAATTAACGATTGCACCTGCCACCTACAAGGCTTCAAATCCGTTGTATGTTACACATGATCTTCCCCAGGTTCCACGCTTCCACGTGGGACACGTGCCTCTCTGGAACACTCTTTCCTTCCAGTATAAATAACCCTTCTGACCCTGCATTGGCGCTTGGCCTGGTTCCCGTCCTGAGCAAGCATCGTCCTTGCACTCACCTCATGAGTCGCCAGGATCTTCCAGCATTCTAGTCCTGCGCAAGCTTCATCCCTGCACTCAACTCCTGAGTCACTCCCAGCGCTCTAGTCTTCCAAGCCTTCCTGATGATCTTGTAAACCTGGCTTCTGTGATACTGCTTGTGTCTTCCCTGTGAGCTATGATTCTCCCTCCTCTTGAGCTTCTTGCACCAAGCCTCTTGCCGTCATCAGATTACAGTTAAAGTACTAGACAAGGCAACCTACTTTCCCTTCAAGTTAGTGTACACTAATCCTTTATAGTAGTAAGCAGGCCTGACTATCAGCCTCTTCAGTACTCTAAACTTCTCTCCAGTTTCTTCTCCTCCAGCGATCCTTGCATGTCCTTACTCCAGGTCATCACTCCAACCTATGTATAAAGAGGGTGACCTTTGTAGTGTCAGTAACTTTAACCTATGCACCGAGTATTCAAGGGAGTGTCAGTAACTTTAACCTACGTACCGAGTGTAACCTTGGGAGTGCCAGTAACTCCAACCTTGTTCAGAGTGTAATCTTGTTCTGCATGTAACCTAGTTCTGAGTGCAATGTTGTTTCTTGTATGTGTTGGGAGCGTCCATATCCCCAGTCCATGTATAGAGTGTAACCTTGGGAGTGTCAATAACTTCGATCTATGTTCCCAGTTTACTCCAGGAGTGTCAGAGGCTCCAACCAGTATTTCAAGTTCATCCTCAAGAGTTTCAGAAGATTCTCATCAAAGAATCTGGTTATTCTGCTCTTGATTCTGCCGTGATTTTGGAGAAACCTGTAAGTGCTGGTTATTGATGCAGTGCATTTTAAATTATGTAGATGTTGTAGGAGGCTGGCCTGGCTTGTAGTGGGTACCAAAGGTACTTACACCTTCTGCCAGGTCCAGTTATCCCTTATTAGTAGAGAAGAGGTGTTTCTAGCAGCTTAGACTGATAGAAGGTAGCTATGGCAAAGCAGCTTAGGCTGAACTAGGAGACATGCAAAGCTCCTACTATACCACTTATATCATATGCACAATATCATAAGAAAACACAATACACAGAGTTACTAAAAATAAAGGTACTTTATTTTTATGACAATATGCCACAAGTATCTCAGTGAGTACCCTCAGTAAGAAGGTAAGTAATATACACAAGTTATATGTACACAAACCAAAATTAGGTAAGTAAGAGCAAGAAAAGTAATGCAAACAGTGTAGAATTACAATAGGTTGCAATAGGCAAGCATAGGTATAGGGGCAACACAAACCATATACTCCAAAAGTGGAATGCGAATCACGATTGGACCCCAGTCCTATGTGAGCTTGTAGAGGGTCGCTGGGACTGTAACAAAACAGTGAGGGTTACCAAAATACCCCACCCCAAGACCCTGAAAAGTAGGAGTAAAGTGCACCTACTACCCCCAGAGAGGACAATAGTCGTGATAGGGGGATTCTGCAAGAAGAACAAACACCAGCAGTGCACTGACAACGGATTTCCGGACCTGAGGACCTGCAAGGCAGGGGGACCAAGTCCAATAGTCGCGACAGTGTCCGGGGGGGCAGGAGCCCAGGAAACCCCGGATGAAGGTGCAAAGAAGCTGCCTCCGGATGGAAGAAGCTTGGAGTTCTGCAAGAAAGAAGAGGACTAGGAACTTCTCCTTTGGAAGACAGATGTCCCACGTCGTGATGAAGCTTGCAGAGGTATTCCCATGCAGAAATACTGCAAACAAGCCTTGCTAGCTGCAAGGGTCGCGGTAGAGGTTTTTGGGTGCTGCTGAGGACCAGGATGTCGCCTTTTAGAGGAGGAGACAGAGGGGGCGCTCAGCAACTCAGAGAGCCCTCACAGAAGCAGGCAGCACCCGCAGAAGTATCCCAACAGGCACTTAGAAGAAGAGCGAACCGGAGTCCACGCGAAGTTACAAAAGGGGGTCCCACGACGTCGGAGGACAACTCAGAAGGTTGTGCACTGCAGGACGGAGTGCTGGGGACCCAGGCTAGGCTGTGCATGAAGGAAACCCTGGAAGAGTGCACAGAAGCCGGAGCAGATGCACATCACGCTTTGCAGTCTAGCGTGGGGAGGCAAGGACTTACCTCCACCAAACTTGGACTGAAGAGTCACTGGACTGTGGGAGTCACTTGGACAGAGTTGCTGTGTTCCAGGGACCACGCTCGTCAGGATGAGAGGGGACCCAGAGGACCAGTGATGCAGTCTTTTGGTGCCTGCGTTAGCAGGGGGAAGATTCCTTCGACCCACAGGAGATTTCTTCAGAGCTTCTGGTGCAGGGTGAAGGCAGGCTATCCCCAGAGCATGCACCACCTGGAAACAGTCGAGAAAGCTGGCAGGATTAGGCGCTATAATGTTGCTGGTAGTCATCTTGCTACTTTGTTGCGGTTTTGCAGGCATCCTGGAGCAGTCAGCTGTCGATCCTTTGGTAGAAGGTGAAGAGGGAGTTGCAGAGGAACTCTGGTGAGCTCCTGCATTCGTTATCTGAAGAATTCCCCAAAGCAGAGACCCTAAATAACCAGAAAAGAAGGTTTGGCTACCAAGTTAGGAGGATTGGCTGCCAAGAGAGGTAAGAGCCTATCAGAAGGAGCCTCTGACGTCACCTGCTGGCACTGGCCACTCAGAGCAGTCCAGTGTGCCCCCAACACCTCTGTTTCCAAGATGGCAGAGGTCTGGGACACACTGGAGGAGCTCTAGGCACCTCCCCTGGGAGGCACTGGTCAGGGGAGTGGTCACTCCCCTTTCCTTTGTCCAGTTTCGCGCCAGAGCAGGGCTGGAGGATCCCTGAACCGGTGTAGCCTGGCTTATGCAGAGATGGGCACCATCTGTGCCCATCAAAGCATTTCCAGAGGCTGGGGGAGGCTACTCCTCCCCAGCCCTTCACACCTATTTCCAAAGGGAGAGGGTGTAACACCCTCTCTCAGAGGAAATCCTTTGTTCTGCCTTCCTGGGCCAGGGCTGCCTGGACCCCAGGAGGGCAGAAACCTGTCTGAGGGGTTGGCAGCAGCAGCAGCTGCAGTGGAGACCCCGGAAAGGCAGTTTGGCAGTACCCTGGTACTGCGCTAGAGACCCGGGGATCATGGAATTGTCACCCCAATACCAGAATGGTATTGGGGTGACAATTCCATAATCTTAGACATGTTACATGGCCATGTTCGGAGTTACCATTGTGACGCTATACATAGGTAGTGACCTATGTATAGTGCACGCGTGTAATGGTGTCCCTGCACTCACAAAGTCCGGGGAATTTGCCCTGAACGATGTGGGGGCACCTTGGCTAGTGCCAGGGTGCCCTCACACTAAGTAACTTGGCACCCAACCTTCACTAGGTGAAGGTTAGACATATAGGTGACTTATAAGTTACTTATGTGCAGTGGAAAATGGCTGTGACATAACGTTTACGTTATTTCACGCAGGCTGCTGTGGCAGGCCTGTGTAAGAATTGTCAGAGCTCCCTATGGGTGGCAAAAGAAATGCTGCAGCCCATAGGGATCTCCTGGATCCCCAATACCCTGGGTACCTCAGTACCATATACAAGGGAATTACATGGGTGTACCAGTATGCCAATGTGAATTGGTAAATTTAGTCACTAGCCTGCAGTGACAAATTTGGAAAGCAGAGAGAGCATAACCACTGAGGTTCTGGTTAGCAGAGCCTCAGTGAGACAGTTAGGCACCACACAGGGAACACATACAGGGCACATACTATAAGCACTGGGACCCTGCCTGGCAGGGTCCCAATGACACAAGGACTAAAACAACATACATACAGTGAAATATGAGGGTAACATGCCAGGCAAGATGGTACTTTCCTACAGAGGTTTGGTATGTATTCATGGTAATTGCCTCTAATTGTTGTTCCCAGTGTACTGCATCTGCACAAAACCAGAGATGATGGTCCCGAAAACGTCCACCTTTGCATACCCAGAAGGTCTCAGGAGCGACGCATCCTATTATGCATAGTACCACCATCGCTGAGCAGATGCAGTATCACAAGTTTTTTTTTCTTATTTTGACCCCTCCCCCCCTCTAGATTTTTAGGCAGTGCATCCCACTTTGCTTTTGAGAAGTCAAGAAACAGGCCAATAGGGTACCTACAAATCTTTAACATGCACTATTTAAGCGTAGAGAAAATCGCAAGGCATTATTGCAATAATGTGAACATGAACACAGACAAACAACAACAAGGCAAATAGCAATGGAATCATCGACATCCTGTAAAAACGTCGTTGAAGAATCATCTCTTTTTTTCTACTGTTAAATAGAAATGTACTAAACCCCACAAACCTCTACATGTACTACCCTTTGTGTGTGCAGTGCTTGCCTTTATTTCAGGTCAAAGTTCATTGGTACATTAATCTAGTGCTTACCCCTCAGAATGTCGGATAACAGAATTTTCTACTCTCAGGCTAGACGCTAAAGCGTATGCTTTTTAAACTGCACTGCACTGAATAAAAAAGATGTTAAAAGGCAGTGTTTGCATTCCCAAAGTATTCATGAGAATAAGGTGCAACGTTTGCATATATCTAAGGCACACATCTACGAATGAGATTCGCATATAGTCTGTATATATACTATTGCTAAAATAACGATCGATACCTATGTATAAAAATTATCCAAGCATACTAAAAACATTATAAAGCTGTAAATATCCATAGCATAAAGAAAAGCCACAATAAAACCGCATTGTGGTACAAAGGAAGAGACCAAAACCTGTAGAAAACACACACCCTGGATCTAAAGCGGCAGCATGCAACTCCCTAATCCCGCTTGGTTAGTAAAAGCCAATCATAATTGGGGAAGTGGACCCTCAAACCTCTGGTACCTAAGGCCACATCACCGCATCACTAATGATCGCAACACCCTGCATGCACCGCATCTTCCAGCTCTGTGCCTTCTCAATGTTTGTGGTTAAGGATGTTTGCGCTGCTGCTGTCCCTTGCTGTATATCTGTCCTGTGCTGTATAAAGTGTTGGACATCCATTAAATTGACTGGAAAAGATAGGGACATGCACCACTGGGTGAACAGCATGTAATCGTCCTCCTGAGTTTAGCCCCAGCAAGCATCTATTGATTTCTAAGGTAATACTCTGGCAGTGTTCAACATTCACCATTAAACATTTTAGCAGGCTACTTGTGGCGATGGCAGGCCAAACCTATTTCACTCATGGTGCACTGGGAATGAAAAGTATGCAGATCAGTGCTCTGTAAGAATATGACCTGTCTGATTTTGGACAGGATGAGTATGTTATCCTTGCACTGCTGCAATCCACTGGTTGTTTGCCAGTCAGATATGTGATGATCAAAACTCTGCACCTTGTACACCAGGCTCTGCATCTTCATGTTCCCGACAACCTTTGAAACCGGTAGAGATTGGCATTGCATTGTTTTGATGAGTTATGAGTTGGACTCCTTTTCAGTGGGATACAGGAAGGACTGGAGATGATATTTACAGGAAGATGCGGAGTTTTTGTGGCTGGATCAGATTCGGTGACAGCACGGTCTGAATCACTGCGTGTTCATTGATGAGTATTATGAAATGTGGTGCACGGAGGTTTGCAAGTAACATGCTCCCATTGTCACCATTACCTGATCTAAGGCTCGAATCTGTATCACATGTAGTGCAGAGCATGTATACGGATGCCTGAATGGTATGTGTTTATAATGGGACCAGAGGCAGCTGCCTGATTTTCCATTTAATTCATGGGGGAGTCCAGCACCGTCGACCCACATATCAGAACCAAGGCAACCTTGAATTAAAAAATGAGATTTCAGCCGTAGGTACTAATTCATCTGATGATAATTAAATGAAAAAACAGTTTGAAAACAATTACTAGTGGTGCTCACCCGGTTCCATAAGGCTGTGCCAAGGACTTTTTTTTCAAGTTTTAAGGGGGTTTGCTATTTAAGGCCAGACAGTGTCCCTTTTAGCTATTTTGATCTTTAATGCCTCGCTCTATTGAGGCCTCTCCCACTAAAGGGATGCCTAGCTAAACATAGCAGCACCAAGTCACGTTTCATATTAAAAAAAGGGTGTCACCGTCAAGAGCGAGTCTGCAAAGTAAAAATGGTGGTAGCTCAGTGGAAAGATGGATAGATGACTCCAAAAATAGCGTGAACTGGGCCTAGTTCCAGGAATGTAGAAACCTTCGCCCCCCAAAGTCGTGTTCACCATTCTTAGGTGGACGCAAGAAGAGGTAGCTATTACATATTATGAAAAATGTTTATCAGTCAAACAATTAAGCACATTGTTTTAATTGTAAATGTATAATTTACTTTCCTATTTTGGTGCTGAAATATTCGTTTTAGACAGTTGTCTGATGCCAGGCCAGGCTGATGGCCCACAAATGAGACATTCCTCTCTGTAACACAATGTGTTGAAAGTTATTGACAGTTATTGTCTCGGAACTGTGAATGGAATTTACCAATATCCTTTGGGCATTCCCCAAAATTCTGCTGCCAAGCTGTAGTACGGCTAAGCATTGCCCATGCCCTTTGTTCCTGTTGAACATCTGCTCTTGAAAACTGTCATAAACCAAGTTAACATTATCTTGGTACGTACTGTATGCTTCTAAATGTGAGGTGATTTACAAGTCTGAGAGGTCGTGGTCGTGGCTCTTAAAATTCTGAATCAGCTGATGTCTGGTGTAGCTTATGCAAAAAATGACTCTTTTGTGGTCCCTTCACCCTGAATGTGTTGCACACGGGTGGTTGACTCAAGTGTTGGACTTCAGTGAGACATGCTTTCTTATTGTGCCATCTTATTAAATATTATTCCATGTGTACATCTACAGATGGCCCCTTCTCCTTTGGTTCCCTCATTTGGCATGTGTGTCGTCTGTTGTCCCAGTCTTACTCATCTACCATCAGACATTCTCTTTGAATGCTGATGTATCTGAGAAATACAAATATTTGTGTAATTTGCAATACGTTTACATATGTGTGCATCACTTGGTCTTGTTTAGCAATAATACTGGTCCTGACACAGGTTCCAGCATACACACATTGGCAACAGATGTGTAGTTAGTGTTAGTAGCACGATATGTAAACATTATACTTTCTGAAATTGTAGGTATGTGCATTCAGGTTTGTCATTGTTGCCCTATGTTTTATTCATTTTGAAAGAATAGCTGTGGGATCCCAGAACAACCTTAGTACATTTGGGGCCTCATTACAAGTTTGACGGATGGAATTACTCTGTCCCAAAAGTGACAGATATCCCGCCCGCTCTATTCCAAGTTTCATTATATCCTATCGAACTTGTAAAATGGCGAACGGGATATCCGTCACTTTTGGGACAGAGTAATCCCATCTGCCAAACTCGTCATAAAGCCCTCAATCTGGCTGTCAGGTCTGGGCAGAGAGCTCCCATATGATAAAGAATGCAGCACAGTTTACTATTACAACATGAGCCTATTGTTTGCTGTGACTTAGCCAAAAGAATACAAGACGCAACTGACCTGGGTGGTACTTGCACGTCTATGTGTGCCCCAAACTCCGTGCACTCCATTGGATTCCTGTGAAAGAAAGGATTACAGTCAAGGTGGGTCCCAAAGCCATTAATCAACCACTGGGTTGATGTCCACTAATCACCGACACAATACAAAGTAAACACACTCCAACATGTTCCTTTCGATCACCATATTTGCTTTATTTATATATTTGAACTGAAAGCTTTATAAAGTGTTTCGTACATCCTTCTGCTTATTAGAGCAACAACAAAGAGACTGATGGAATGACTGAATCAATCATAGCCACTGGCGATTGCTTAGGGCCAGATTCCAGTCCATGGTCTTCCACCCACTGTGGCACGCTAGACGGAGATCAATAGCAATAATCCAGCCCAAACTGCCAGGCCAGGTCTCATCCAGAGGAGAACACAAGCAACCCCAGACCAGTTTCAGAGAGATTATTATACACAGATTAATTTATAATGACATCATGGAAGATCCATCAGACCCATCATGTGTGCCAAGGTTCCTGCCTGCTGCGACAGAATGCTGATAAATCTGCCTCTAAGACTTACCACTGATATTTTTGGTAGAGGAATAGAAACAGGCAAACTTGCAAAGCCCCAAAGGTCATACAGCTTTTGCTAATGGATGCCACTGCACTAGTCACATTATTTAATTAAACAAGCAAAGGTTTATTGAAGCAGATGGAAGGAGTCCTAAAGGAATTGTAAAGTATTATATATATCATATGCTGCAAAGGCCTCTCTCGTATTCATTTATTTATATTGAGAAGTTGGGCAAAACAATACACTTTATATCGAAAAACAGGAAAAAAAAGAAATTGTAATCATACTTTGAGAGTTAACCAGGTGTCAAAACATCTGCATCAATTCACGATCTAAGACCACCAAAAGCAAGAAAGAAAAAGAAACCAATCACACCAACCACTGAACAGCCTAAACCATAAAACCCTGTTTAGCATCTACGGAGAAGTAGTTGATCCAATTGGCCAAGGTTCTCCAAACCACTCTATTCTTAACCAGACACATCCCATGTTTTGCTTTATAATTTGCCGATCCCAGCTCAAAACATTCCACATAAGAAACTCGCCAAGAATGTAAACGAATGTACAGCATTTTCTGAAGTTTAGCACTATCAATGTCCACCTTTTGGTAAGTGAACACCACCCAGCAAGCGTCTGGCTCTCATCTGCATCAGAGCCC
Source organism: Pleurodeles waltl (assembly GCF_031143425.1). NCBI lineage: Eukaryota > Metazoa > Chordata > Amphibia > Caudata > Salamandridae > Pleurodeles > Pleurodeles waltl. The sequence continues at coordinate 870,968,098 of NC_090448.1, forward strand.
CCCCAACATCTTGGGCACACGGACTCACTCCTACACCCCTATTTTTGCAGTTTTTCTGGAATTTAATACAGCACGTTTATCTTACAGAAAAGCTTCATCCTCATATTAGTTGAACAGAGAAAACTAGGTCTCAAAAAAAGCTTTGAATCATCAAACTCTCAGGCGTATTACTCCTGGTTGAATTCCACAAACAATTAGCTTCTTGAGCAAAATCGTTGCAGAATGTAGTTTTAAATGGGGCACACAGAGAGTTAATGATACATTGTTCAGTTAGCACCACTTTGTTTAAAAAAAACATGTTTCTGAATATTAAAGATTGACTGTAATCATGGAATGTCAGCCATGTTTTCACCTAGCACAATTGGCCAACCCGATAGATTGCAGAACCCTGGCGTAAACAACTTCCAGGGAAATGGAAGGTAAGAAGGGATTCCACCATCAAGATCTATACCTTGTTAGATTACACAATCACTGCAATGTCCACCTGTTAAAAATGGGGTCTCTAGTTGGCTGTCAATTTACACCCTGTCCAAGGAGGGACCCTCACTCTAGTCATGGTAAGGGAGTCACACACCTCAGATAACCCCTGGTCACCCCCTTAGTAGCTTGGCACAAGCAGTCAGGCTTATCTCAGAGGCAATGTGTAAAGTATTTGTACACACACAGAGTAACACAGTGAAAACACTACAAAAGTACTCCACACCAGTTAAGAAAAATAGCCAATATTTATCTGAATAAAACAAGACCAAAACAACAAACATCCAACATACACAAGAAAAGATATCACTTTTAAAAGTTAAATGAGTCTTAAGCTATAGGAATCAATGGTTTGTTGTTTTAGCACAAAGTACCTGGTATGCATCAAAAATAAAACCGCAGGAGACATGATGCATCAGAAAAGGAAGTGATGTGTTGAGTCTTTATTCGTAAGTGAGGCCATGCGTCGATTCCTTCCCCGCTGGGTAGGCTATGTGTCGATTGTTTCCCCGCAGGACAATTATGCGTCGATTTCCAGCCTCGGAAACCTTGTGCTGATGTTGATGATTTGACACCCAGGGACGATGCATGGAAAATCCAGATTCACAGCAACAATGGATCCACGTTGAAGCAGGCGGTGCATAGATTTTGCCAACGCTGTGTCGATTTTTCAGCTGCAGTGCAGGTGCTGCTTTGATTTTTCTGCTGCAACAGCTGCAGTGCGTGGATTTTTCTTTAGGCACCAGCTTCCACTTCCAGGGACCCAGGGACTGGGTTTGGCACCACTTGGTAAGTCAGGACTCTCAGCAGAAGAGCCCAGGCACTGGCAGAAGAAGTCTTTGATGTCCCGAGACTTCACAACAGGAGGCAAGCTCAGTTCAAGCCATTGGAGAACTTTGGAAAGCAAAGTCCAGTACTTTCACTCCCAAGGCAGAGGTAACAACAGCAGGCCAGCAAAGCAACAGGCAGAGTGGCAGCTCTTCCCCCGGCCGAATGTCCTCAGTCCAGAAGTGTTCTAAAATTGTGGTGTCAGCAGTCCAATACTTATACTAATTTCTGCCTTTGAAGTAGGCAAACTTCAAAGGAAAGACTCTGTAGTGCACAAGACTCCGCCTCCCCCTGACCTAGCCCCAGAGACACTCCAGGGGGTTGGAGACTGCTTTGATTAAGGACAGGCACAGCCATATTCAGGTGCAGGTGTCAGCTCCCTCCCCCCCCCACCCACTCTATCCCAGGAAGATCCATCAGGATATGCAGGATACCCCTCAGCTCCCTTTGTGTGACTGTCTAGAGTGAATTCACAAACAGCCCAACTGTCACTCTGATGTGTATTCAGCAGCCAGGCCACAGACTGGTTAAGAAAGAAAATGCCTACTTTCTAAAAGTGGCATTTTCAAACCTACAGTCTAAAATCCAACTTCACAAAAAGATGTATTTTTAAATTGTGAATTCAGAGACCGCAAACTCCAAATCTCAATCTGCTCCCAATGGGAAACTGTACTTAAAAGACATTGCCAGGCAATCCCCATGTTACCCTATGGGAAAGACAGGCCTTGCAATAGTTAAAAATGAATTTAGCAGTATTTCACTATCAGGACATGTAAAACACACTAGTACATGTCCTACCTTTTAAATACACTGCACCCTGCCCCTGGGGCTGCCTTAGGCCTACCTTAGGGTTGAATTACATGTAGTAAAAGGGAAGGTTTGGGCCTGGCAAGTGTATGCGCTTTCCAGGCCAAACTGCCAGTTTAAAACTGCACACAGATACACTGAAGTGTCAGGTGTGAGACATATTTACAGGGCTACTCATGTAGGTGGCACAATCTGTGGATATAGTTAAACACAAGCACCTGGCAAGATTTGGGCTGGAATCCCAATAGGCCAGTTAGGCCCTGACTGTTACCCAGTGCTTGCTTTCACAAAGACTGTTAAGGCAGCTTTAGGGTGACATATTTTGACAAATCAAAGGCTGGAAATGGCTTTTTCAAGTGTATAAGGAGTGAGTCCCTCAAACAGGCAAACGTCTCCTCTGCCCAAGGCACACAAAATTATTGCACCTCACCTTCTGTCACCAGTTCTGCTTATAGGTTCCTCTTCAATAAATCTTTGGACTGCTCTTGATATCCCCGCCTCAACCACATAAATCCTACCTGAATGCTAGGGACGCATGGATGTACATAAATAGAGCACTAAACAAAATAAAACCCGATCTCCAGAGCAAACACGTTTTTGTAAACATTTGAGTTCCTAGATTGCATCGAGAGCCAGACCGGCTTTAGCGATGGTAGCGCTCAGTGTGACTCTTTGTTCATACCCGCACAATGACTGCCTTCTTCACGGGTTCCCTCACTACCACCCTTCCCTCATCTCTCCTTATCCCCCTTCTCACATTCATTTTTTATACACTAATCATCCCAATGTAGAGTCTCATCACAAACATATCATCTTGAGGCACATAGAGACAATGAGTCATGCAGGTGTGTAAATCAATGTAGGAAATATTACTTAGGACAATGAGGACTACAAGGTGTAGGAGTCACATGTCATCTGAAGCGGTAGGCAGTAAATGACAAAAGCGCTTGATCAGGAGAAATGAGGGGCAGATTTACTAAGTTTTCACGCAGCACGCCCATGGGCTAGTGTGAAGTCAAGCATAGGTTTTATACTGGAAGGGTACTCTTTCAGTCCAAAATTCTATGCTTTGACAAATGTTAACACTTTACCACTTTGCATGTGGACTGCACTGTACAGCACACTTACAAAGTTGGAAAGATTTGGGGAAAATACATCTTTTTCCAACTTTATGCTTGTCTTGAGGAGCAATAATTTTTGGTGCAAATTCCTTTCTATTACAGTTAGTAGATAGGGATTAGCATCAAAATCAATGAGTGGGTGCACGGATCTGTCAATATACCACCTATGGCTTGTTTTTTTGGTGCACAGAAGAATATAGTACTACTATGCATTACTTTAGGGCTACTTTCCAATGTAATTTAGAGTTTGCGCTGGAAAGTAAAATGCAAAACAACACTTTGTACCAGGTCTGTGTCTCTTTTGTGATGCAAACCAGGTGCAAAGTGTTAGTAAATCAGCACAATAAACTGAATATTTGAAAAGTAGCACAATGATCGTGGGTGTCATACTAATAAAACTATATAACTACCCAAAGGAACCATTTTACTAACCTTAGTATAACAAAAGATTGAGGAAAAAAACAATAACGCTGTAACATATGCTTTGCATTTTCCAAGCTGCGCTTTGATACCAGCTCATAGCTCAGTGTCCTACATTAGAAGGATTTTATGACGGAAGGAAGTAACTTGTAACTTATAGAAATTGTAACTTATGGAAGGATTGTAACTTATGTAACGGAAGGAAGTAACTTGTAACTTATAGAAATTGTAACTTATGGAACGAAAGGATCTCTGTAACAAAAGCAGTCATCTACTGAGCTTTCTACACAAAATACCTGTGATCTGCATGTTACACGTAGTGCTTCGCAGCAGGGACATTAGCTCTTGATGCTACTGTATCATGAGTCAAAACTGTGCCCAGACAAATCATAGATCTCTCCAGTAAGGGCACTGACCATCAGAGTTATTGTAAGTTTGTTATTAGTTCTAGAAAAGTGGTAGGCTCACAGAGACCTCTGCAGGCTCCTCTTATCTTCCCTCTGCATATCAAATGGCGCCCCCTCGACCTTTGCTCTCGGTGCCGCCACTGATGGAGGGCTTGCTTAGCAAAGTTTATTCCATCACAAGTCAATTGATCAACAGACCCACAGAAGCGAAAGCCACAGACTTCAAACGTTGCAGCCGCGTGGGGCACGTTTCTAGCATGAATTATGTATGTCTGCAGATGGCTTAAGAACTTGAGCCATGCTTCTACTCAAGAGGGAACAAGTCACCTTCCTGTAGTTATCGATCCCCAAACCATGTGCTGCGTGCCGCCATAGCCCTTTAAATCTCTAATTCATAAATGTAGGACTCTCCAGAAAAAGGCAAGTCAGTCTAGTGTCAGGGGCGGCTCCTTCGCAATGGCGAAGGAGCGTCGCCCTCCTGGCTATGCCAGGAGATGAAAATGAAACGATATTTAATTATCGTTTTATCTTTCATCTGCTGGCTGAGCCAGCTGGGTGTTCAGGGTAGGGCGGGACTGGGCTGTGGGAGGTGGGTGGAGGGGAGAGTGCATTAAGTACGTATGTATGTCTGGCCAGCCGTCTGAGGCGGTCAAACAACCATGCGGACTTAGGTTTAACCAGCCTGGCTGTATGCACAGCTGGGCTGGGGAAAAAGCACAGACCCCAGGCTTGTGTCTGAGCGGCACTCCAAGCCGCTCAGACCAATCCTGACACTGCTTACATGCAAGTTTAGCATGTAAGCAGGGCCAGGATTGTTGGGGAGCCTGTGCTGGTGTCCCAGTGAATGCTGGGACACCATAAGAAGATCAGAGGAGCAACGCGGCAGGAGGCAGCGGCGACGACGGGAAAAAAGTATGTTTTTTTTTTATTTATTATATATTTTTTTATTTATCCCCCGTCCCTCCCCTTGAGATTTGCGGCAGCTGCCTCTGCCTAGTGTCCATCTCTACTTTCATTACAGCATGTAAGGACTACTATATCAACGAGTACGATAAAGTAGTTTTATTAATTGCGCTTAACTCACACTTTCTTCATCATTCCCATAAAATCAATCAGTATTTATGTACCTATCTCTTAGCAACCGTCTTGTCATCTCTCGGTAAACAGTCCTGCTTGCTTAGGCACGTGATGCCTTACTCCCACCTACTACTGTACAGGATAATTTGTTATGCTTCATCCATCTACCACGAACTGGTATTAGCATCATTCTTGAACACCCTAGGAGCGTTGCTTATTTCTAACCTATAGTAAACATAACAAAGCTGACCCTCTATCCATCCTCTCCTCCCATGTCCCTGACAGTCATCATGTGACACTTACTGCTTCAACCTGAGCACGTTTGCATCAATTAAGTGTAAGTATCTGGAGTGGAGAAGCTGCAAACCAGGCTTCCAGATGTAACAGTAAAGCACTACTTTTTTTTTTTTGTGTGCAAATCTCGTCTCTAGGTTAAGTTGCTGACCTTGGCACGCGGCAACAATCGGCTGAACAATGCACTGGCTAATAATGTCACAATTATTTGTTCTCAACCCCTGACACATTACATCTTGTTACAAGATTACATTACACAAGCACACTCTCCCTTTATCGACAATGCCTGTTATGTACAATACTGTCCTACAAATTGTCAGAGCTGTCCCTTGTACAGTAAACCGGCTCTGCTGTAATGAAGGCCAATTACTGACCGAAATACTGACGAAACTGCTTTAGAGTCCCTTCGAGAATGGAGAAGTGCAAGGCACGAGCAAACAACCAGAGAGTTCTAGAACCTGGAGCTGCTACAAATGAGGCTTTGTTGAGGGTTAAAGCTCTTTTTGGATCTCACCTGTTGTCAAAGCCCTTCTGTGGACACTACCAATACCTACTGTGGGCTTCGTGCCAGCCCACTGCTTACCTATAGTTTGCTAATTTGTCAGTCTCATTTGCTTGCTTTGGGCAAGCCCACGGCTTACCAGTAGTTTGCTACCATTTCAATCTCATTTGCTTGCTGCTTATTCAATAGTTTTTTCCTGTTCCTGTGGATGTCCCTCCACTGCAGCATAGCTTTTTATACCATCTTTTTAACAGGCTAACTTGTAACCTTTTATTTTACTTTCAACACTTGATGGGAATGCATGTATTTTCTTACTCTCTTCCTCATGTGCTGTTTTACCCGTTCAAATATCCACCAAGTGCTCTATGTCGCTCCCTCTTACCCTCCACAATTTGTCTGTAGCCTCATAGCTCATTTTCTTGCTTTTATTTTTTTTATATTGCTCCTCCGTTGCTGCTTCAAGCACATTTGTTGCTTCCTGTTTCCCTTCTCTCACTTCCTGTTGCTCCCCACTCAACTTTGATTTCTACCTCCACTGGCTCCTCCAGTGCTTCCGTGCCACTCCGAATGGAATCTTCCTACTCTTTAAAAAACTTTTAAAAACTTTTTGGGGAGGGTCTGGACTATTTGCTACCCGGCTTCTCTTTTTTCAGAACATGCTTTTGCATACTGTTGGGATGGGAATGTCCCCTACATTGGGAACAGGCATATACCCTTGCTCTGAGTGCTCAACTGGTTGTGAAACTGTTATTCTGACTTTTATTTTGGCCCTGTTGCAACAGTAATCTAGTGTGTGTGCAGAAGGCTAGCCTGCCAGGCCCAGAGCCTGCCCTGTGATCTGGAGGGACACACCAAGTGTGTCCTCGCAGTAGACAGAGAACAACTGACCATGCCCTAGGTTTCGCACATAGAGCTGTGGCGGCAGAGTCCCCGTTTTGTGATCTTATAGTTGAACAGACCTTATTATCTGTGTCGGTGAGAGTGTGACCGACAGAAACTGCTTGAGTAAATTTCTGTAGTTATTTTAAACCCAGAAATTTGTGCTGACATCTTGTGTGTATTTCCAATGCTTGTACATGTATAGTATGCATGTAGTACATGTGTGGTAGTAAGACTGTGTGTCTATGAGTCTCTGAGCTCAATCCTTTGGGTTTCATTTTTGGATTCCCCTGGTTTGACATGGCAAAAATGGAGAATGAGGACAGCTTCTAAAAACAGTGGAAGTGTACTGCTTGCATTCATCTTTCTGGAAGTTGTAGATGCAGATACTGATGTGAGGTGGATGGAGTCAGGGCTACCTTTAGAAATTCCATGAAAACTTTGTTAGAAAGGAGCAGCTGATTACTTCTTCCTGAGCCCTGCCATTTGCTTGATGGTAGGAGCGGGGAATGTGACTGCAGTTTCTGTTGTTAAAGATGAGAACATTTCGTGGTCAGGCCTGCCTTTTTATCTGTCCTTGATTTTTGCTTAAGGAAGGCCGACGACAGCCAGGTGCAGAAAATGTACAATTCATTGTGTCCATGTTTTGCGTTCCTCTTCTTGGACACTGCTGAGAGAAGCATCACTTAAATGCTGTGTCTAGAAAGCAGCCTGTGGAGGACACTCGAAAGAAGACCCAACCCAAACCAGTCCTGAAAGTTGAAACGGTGGGTTCACATCCCCAGTCAGGAAAATGTGTAGGAAAGTGGGATCCATCTTTTTCCATGTCCAAGTCAATCAATCAATCAAATCATTTATATAGCACACAGCGACTTCCACAGGAGTGTCCCAGCGCTGACAAACAGCAAACACCCCACCCCCTCTTCATGACCAACATGGAAATGCTCTGCAGAGTACACAATGAATTGCTGTTTGGCTGACAAGAACACACCAGCTCTACTCAGTCTCCCAAAGGTGAGGGGATATTACTTGAAGTCTGCATTTTCTGCTTGAAGAACTAATGATCTGCCCAGTGCCTAGAAACATGCCTGTCTGATAAGAGAGTGTTAGAGTCTGGCTGATCCTTCCTGAAAAGAGACTGAGCAGAAGGAGAAGCCCAGAAAGTTTCTGCCGTAAGGAGCATCCAGAGAAAGCAGATTGCCTAAGAGGGCAAAGCTGGGAGAGACCCATATTGTGAGTGAGTCTACCTGTCTCCCTCTATGGTTCCCAATCAGAACTGCAGCCAAAAGACTGATCAAATTCCACAATCCATATGTTCCCCACAGAAATCCCTGAGGGCTACGATTTGGTGCTGCTGCTGTCATCAGGGTGAGAAATGGCACTCCTGAGGGAGAGCCAATAGGTCTAGGAAGGCTGCAACTGCTAGGAGCATATACCCACTGACCAATCAGCCCCGTGGGTGCCATAACTGCCTTGCCATAGGACTTTTCTCCAGTTGGTCACTGGAGGGCTACAACGGCCAAAGACAACATGATTGCATGACAAGACCCGCTGAGCTACATTCACCATGAAACCCTGTTCAGAAGAAAGACCAGGCATGGCAAAGACATGGGCTGCACCCAATGTCCCCTAGACTACCACAAAACCGACAAGTACCGCAGACTTTCACCTGCGGTCGAAAGAGGGAAACTGTAATGCATTGACTCAAGAGCAAGGACTTTAGACTGTTTCTACCCACATCAACAATGGGGGGAGAACATGCACCCTGATTGAATATTTGAACATGTGGGAATGTAATGTACACCTGTGCCTAATTCACACGTCTGCCAAAGGCTACGGAAGACTATAGTTAATAAGGCCACCCAGGTGGGAGGGAGCACAGAGAAGAGGGGTGGGGTGTAGCTCCTACATACAAGGGGATCATAATTGTGAGACCTTCCTGTGTTGCATGACAGTAGGGGTGATTGTGTAATATTAGTTCTGCTGTGTGATTAAAAGTACTTCATTATGCAAAAAATGCAAGCAGTGGGTTGGAGATTGTGTAATTTTGTCTGTAGATTCAATGCTGGGTTCAGGGCTCTTGGATCGTGCATTGACTCCCTGAGAAGTCTGTGACTGCTTACCCTTACAACTCCGAGAGTCAAGTGTAGAAAGGGTTTAACTTACCCTAGTGTAAGAAGCCACATTAGTTTGAACCCCAGGCCCCAGTGACACACGTTCTAAACCACCACTGTTGGGCCCATTAGCCCTTTGTTCCACTCACCCCGTCAGACAAAAACATTACATTTTTTATTTTGTATTTATTGCTACATAATTGGAGACCATCATGCTATATTTACATACATTGTGATGCATACATGCATTCATGTCATCATGCCGGGCATCTGAGGTGTCATAATACAGGTACATGCAAGCATCATCACTTGGGTGCACATACACATTATTACGTTTTTTTTAATTATGCTGCACAGCGTTGGCAAAAAAACATTATTTTAGTTCTGGCATTAGTCAAGAAGTTTTGTTTTTATTAAAAATATACACTAAACATTCTTAGAGTTACAGGCAAAAAGCCTGTCTAACTCTGGCCCCAAATTGCACAGAGATGTGTGCTGCTCCTGCACGAAAAGGACATGATTAGAGCACTGGGTGTTACCTACGAAGAATGATAAGTTCACCCTCACCTACCACACCTTCCACGTCTGCACACAACTACACACGAAAGAACTATTATTTATACTGCCAAAATCTGTGTTGTTCCTGAAGTTTGAAATTCCACATTATGCATTTTAGTATAATTTTTGCACGTGGGAATTTTGTCTGTGCAAAAATTAGATCACTAAGGGCCAGATGTACCAAAGGATTTTACCCATTCTGTGTCTATGGGAAAAAGCTTTCATACATATGACACTAAGAAACTTTTTTGGGTCAAGCAGTCTCTTACTGGTGTCTTGTGAGACTTTTTTCACCTAAAGTATGCAGGTGCGTGAAAAAAGTCATTTGAGATACCAGCAAACTACATTTTGCCTTAAAGGCGTAATTTCACATAATGATCTGAAATTTCACACCATTTTCCAGAAAAAAATATGCAATTTCGCTCATCTTTACTCACAATTTTGAAGCCAGAAGATGTAGGTCGAATGTGTGCCTGTAATTAGCATTGATTCTAGGACTAAATCACAGTTCCAGAATGAAATAGATAAATTAATGAATCCAGGCAGCGGCGAGGCAAAGGTCTTGTAGACTCTAAAGCAAGCAAGAAATACCACTGCTCCTCTGCCTGGGTGGTAAGAGACCGAAACAACTTGGAGGCAGTAGGCAATCAGAGCCCGAGAAATGTGATACACCAAGAATAGCTTCGACTTCAATCAAGAATAGAAGACAACAGTTTCAATTTTATAAGCAGTGAATATGTTCTCCACCCACAGGAAGGGTATTCTGGTTGGCTCAAGAAAGGAGATTCACAGGGCACGAGTCTGGGATGAATCCAAACGCCCAAGAGTCAGTATTTAGCGAGTGTGGTAAATGTACTCCGAGTAGTGCCACACTAGGAGTCCGAGCCATAGTCTAAACCCCTTGGTAATCACTTGAACATGCAGTAATTCACGTGGGAGCTTCTCGTAATACAGATTGCTTCACAAGGCCTAAAAAATGTTATGTTCAGTGTAACAGGCTGATTGTTAAATGACGCCAGACTTCGCCCTGAAGCGGGTATAGCACTCAGAAGTGGGTGAGTGCCGGATGCATTCATCGCCTCAAGCGCTGCGTGGCCGGACCCCGCTTTCATTACAAGTGTCTCTGTGCCCCGGGGACGCACACGCCCAGATGAGGGATGGTGTAAAACTGGGAGTGTGAAGCCTCGCTACCAATAAGCTGCTGATCTGAAGCATGATTTATCCCCTGACCTTCCTACACATATTCGAGACCCAATTTCTGCAGTCCCATGCCAAATTATCTTCCCCCGACTGGTCAACAAACAGATTACTTTTCCCTGGCTCAGTGCGCCAGACAAGCTCGATTGGGTCCCCGCTTGTCTAAGAGCTGCCCAGAGGAGGAAGTCAATGAGTTAATTAAGTGAGCCTTCTTTTTTGTGTAATGGAGGTTATATAAGCTTCAGCGAATGAACAAGTTGCCTTTGTCACAATCCTTGGCTCCTGAGAGCAGCCGCACATCAAATTCGTACTTTCTTTTGTAGTACGTGGCAAATAAATCTAGTATCGTTCAATGGCTGCCTTCTTCATAGTGAATTTACTCGCCAAGAGCGACAGTGTCTCAGGAAGGAAGACGGGGACATCCCTCGTGCGGACATTCCCCAGGATGTCACGCCAAACTCTCGTTCCCCCCAAAACTCAAATACGTGCGAAATGGCCAGGGGCGTAGCTCGGTCAGTAAGATTGGATGGGTGGGGTGGGCGGTGGTGAGCTTCAGTGTTTCCAACAGTAACGCTGGCATATAATTAGAAAATACATTATACAATCAAGGAGCATGACAGGGACCTGAGGGGCAGTGGAAAGGGGGGATGCAGATTGGAAGGAGTACTGTACTAAGTAAAAGAAAAGACAATAGTTTGTAAAATGACCAATATTTCCGACCAAATCAAAATAGAGAGGATGAGAGAGAGCGCGAGTTTTTGTCTGTGCGTAAGTAACACTTCCTAGTGAAATCACACAGATCTCCCCATGCCAGACTGAAAGCGCCTGTACCCAGCTTATCAGAACATACATTAGAGGGATGTAACAATCCAAACACCCCACTTGAGCCACGCCCCTTGAATTGTCTGTGTAATGCAACACACAAATGTGGACGCCTTAACATATATAACACAGACAAATATAAGATGAAGGCAACATAGCATAGAGGTTAAGGCTTATCATTGGCTAATATAAGAATTCAAGTTCCCGGTCCGCTACGTCATAATATACTGCCACTGTCTGAACAAGCAGAACACCTGCATTTCTTAGGAATTCGCAAGAAGCGATAAAATGAAGGCTCTCAAGGAAGCGACCTCCGATTTTAAGCCCTGTATGTCTCAGTCGCTGCACCCTGCCTATGAGAAATCATGAAATCGCACATTCTAAAATTAGCAAAGAAAGTCTTCAGGCATCAAAGACACACTTGATAATATTTGTAAACTGTAAATGTGTTAGGTCATCCATCACAGACCAGTATCATATAACCAACGCACCTACATACTCAAACACGTTTAGAAGTAATTTGTACTTAACAAAGGTGTAATGAATTCCAAGGGAGGAACCCCTGTGAAGTATGTGTAAAGAGGCAGAGTTTCTTTAAAAAAAATGGAAGTTGGTGCAGGACGGCCTTTTCAAAATAAAAGCAGAAGGTATAGGGCACAGATAATTGGTGACTGATCCCCCCCACTATGACCAGGGCCCCAGAGCACCCTCGTAGCAAGGAGCACGTAAAGTTAACGAAAAATATTTACAAGGAGAAAGACTTCCCATTTTCAAATAAAATTCGATTACTGTACGAGTAGGTAACACCCGGCCCACCACTCCCCAAAGGTGGTCCCACAATCGGTAGAACAAAATTATCCAGGTGTGTGCGTGTATTTTCCTTATCCTGCCACATTCTCTCAGCCCACTCACAAATTAATCTCATACATCATGCAAAAACGCCTACACAGGTGAGAGGCAATCAATGACCAATAAGTCAACTCCAACCTTATAGGCCGCCATCCAAAAAAACACAGTCAAACACAATATTAACAGACCACCTTCACTCCGGTCAATGATAATCTGAGCACTGCAAAATACAGCCACACATTGAAGTTTGATGGGATCATAGAGATGGTAAAAATGTACGATAGAAAAGAACAAATCAAGACGGGTTGCTCATGTCTGCCAATAGGACCGTATCCCCTCAGTACTGTCATGGACGTTGATTTTCCAAAAAGCCTCAGGAGGCTAAAGTGACATAATACAGCCTTTGATCTCAATGGCATAACAGGAAGTGACATCATTTAAACCTTGATGTCTTCCCATGAGGTGACTTCACACGACTTATATTGGTGACAACAAAGGAAATGCATCACTAAAGTTAAAAACCATACAGTTTGTTCAAGATGAATAAATATGCCTTTCTTGCATTGTTCCATTTCTCTTCTTTCCCCATCTCCACTTCTTTCAGATCTTTGCCTAAGAATCCCTTTATCCTCCACAGCTGCTGTATTACCGCCTTCATTCCACATCTTCCTCTGCTCTCACTTCTAATTTTCTTCTCTACCTTTCGGTTTTACTTATCTACCCGCTCCCTGCCTTGCTCTTTTCTCTTCCAATTGACCTTTTATCCACACTTATGCAGTCCTGTTACATCCAATTCTCTATCTTTTTCTCAGAGTTTTTTCACATGTTCTCTCCTAGTGCCACATCTCTGTCTCTCACTGCCGTTACTCACCGCTCTCTCAACACATTTCCTTTTCAGTCTCTCACTGCTGTACTCAGTCTCTCACCTCTATACCTTACAATTCAACACTATTTCTCCTGGGTTTCTTTGCATCCCCAACTTTCTCATTTGGGTTCCTCAGCGTTTGCCTCTTGGCTACCAGTGCATCACTCTGGTTCTCTCAAATTTATCTCTGACTGTACTACACACACCAACTTCTCTTCTAGTTTCCACCTCCACTATACCTCGCTGATTCTCACTTCGATTCCCCATTTACTTTTGACCTGTAAGGCTGCAACTGTAGCGCTATCAATATATCTCAATATCATCTCCTACGCCGACGACACCCAACTGACCCTCTCCCTCACCAAGGACCCCCTCACCGCCAAATCCAACCTCCACGAAGGAATGAAGGCCCTCGCCAAATGGATGAGGAACAGCAAGCTGAAGTTTAACTCAGATAAGACGGAGGTCCTCATCTTCAGTGCCTACCCCTCAGCCTGGGATGACTCCTGGTGGCCGACCGCTCTGGGAGCAGCCCCAATACCCACCAACCACGCATGCAACCTGGGCATCATCCTCGACTCAACACTCTCCATGACCAAGCAAGTCAGCACCGTCTCCTCAACCTGCTTCAACACCCTCCGCATACTCCGCAAGATCTACAGATGGATCCCCGCAGATACAAGAAGAACAGTCACCCAAGCCCTCGTCAGCAGCAAACTTGACTACGGAAACACCCTCTACGCAGGAGCCCCGGCCAAACTCCTCAAACGACAGCAACGCATACAAAACGCCTCCGCACGGCTGATCCTCGATGCCCACCACCACAGCCACATCACTCCCCTTCTGAGAGACCTACACTGGCTCCCCGTCAACAAAAGGATAACCTTCAAGCTCCTCACCCACGCACACAAGGCGCTTCACAACACCGGTCCAGCCTATCTCAACAGACGACTCACCTTCTACACTCCGTCCCGCCAACTCCGCTCAGCCGACATCGCCCTCGCCACCGTCCCCCGCATCTGAAGAGCGACTACCGGAGGCAAATTCTTCTCCCACCTCGCCGCCAAAACCTGGAACACCCTTCCCTTGCTCCTACGACAGACCGAAGACCTGCTGACTTTCAGGAAGCGGCTCAAAACCTGGCTATTTGAGCAGTAGCAGCACCCTCCCCCCTCAGCGCCTTGAGACCCTCACGGGTGGTAGTGCGCTCTACAAATACACTGATTGATTGATTGAATATATCTTTAGTTACCCTATGTCTCTAATGTTCTGACCTCTATATTTCCCCAACTGTCCCACCTAAAACACTTCTGCCTGACACATTGATGGACATACATCTTCCAGACTCCATCTTACTCTGTAAGGCTGCTATTGTTTCTGAAGGTAATGCTCATTAATTCTGCCCGTTAGATTCCTTCTGAAACGAGGAACGCCGGGGGAATTATGACTATTGCATCTAATTCTCCAAGTAATTCCCCATTTCTCCCTGGAGTTTTACACAGACATTTCGGCTGTCTTGAGCAGCAAAGAATCTCGGTAAAATGCAGCGGATACACAGAGCTATTGAAGACCTTACAGATTACCATGGGACTCGAAATGATATCTGCAGAGACTATTCTCAATTAAATTGCTTTTATCTCGAGCCACTAGGCCAGACAGAGACCTTCCACGGGCCTAGCTGCAGAGAACGTGAAACAAACTTTGCTGCTGGTATACATTCCACAGAGGCAGACTTTTGACCCCACCCCAGAGTGATTCTACACCTTCCATTTGATGAAAAAAAGCAAGGAGGCCTACCCAGCCCTCCTTGCCTCTGTCAGCACCCATCATCACGACATTTGCGGAGACGTGTGGTACATCCCTGCAACACACCAACATTTTAATTCAATAGACTGCACTCTGACTGTATTTCTTTTGTCACATAAATACATCCTGAAGTGTGATGCACAATCTAATCGATAACAATGTTCTTCTGGTATAGCAATAGTAAATATGTAGGGCTCATGAGCTGCATTTTCCTTCTTTTCCTGACACTGCCTTTGCATCTCCGGGGCAGTGGTAGGTGTTAAACAGAGCAGGCCAAGGGTACTGCCTACCACCATTGGTGACCCTTAAATGACGCCCATCAGTACTTTTAATACTATACTCATGCCAGGAGAGGCAAGCATTATATTTAAGACACTATTGTCCACAAGTCGTCAAAAATAAGGTTTCCTCAATACCAGGTTCTCTACTTATAAATATATATACATAAGGTATTGATAGCCTTACAAAATTGGGGAGAATTCCACAAATTCTCTCCAATTTTGGGGATGGCGGGCCGTGGCTTCTCCTTCAAGTTGGCAGATAGCTGGAATCCAATGACTGTGAATCTTTGGGGCACATCTAACCCTTTTTTTTTAAAAGATCTATTTGTCTACACTTTAATCACAGTACCATTTCTTTGCCTTTTATTTAATATACAGTCACCACCCAGAAACCATCCTGAAAGTGTTCAATATGTAATAAATAAATAAATTACATTGCATTAGATCCTTTGCGAGATTGACCTAAGTAAACCGTAGCTGGGATGAATGGAACATTTTACTATAAAGATAGAAATTGCAGAGTGCCCTGACTTTGCTTCACCTATTATCTCTGCTGAATACAGCAACAAATTCTGCTCTTTCGGAAATGCTACTTTGCAGCCAAATACATGACTCGTGTGAACCGGTTTGGCAGCATGATGGGACAAACCATTAACTAATCAAGGTGCCTTATGCACAGAATAAACAAAGCAGACAGCTGTCCCATGTCTTTTTTATTGTTCTGTTGGTGGTGCAATCAGACCCTGGCATGGCTGTCTTCCCGGTGGGTGTGGATTGCAGGAGTGGATGGACTAGTGTTCCCTTTTCTCGTCTCTGCAGTGGACCCTGCCACTGACCTTGGGATCCTCCAAGAACATTCTGACCTTTAATGTGATAGTCAAACACAAGTTTCATCTACAAAGTTTTTGCAGTTTGCCATGGTGGTGATTGAAACCACAGATCTGCCACATAGAAGCTTGCAAATCAAATAAAAACTCTGTGAATCATAAAGCAGACAAATGAGCATCAACTACAAAAGGTCAACATGCCTTGGTAATCTTTTCATGATCACCAAGTACAGGCAAAGTCACATGTTGGTGTGAATCAATTTAGGCTACCTAGATGCTTCACTCCCCAACTCCATTACATTTGGTCTCTAACACCTTCAACCTGTAAATATGGTAAACCAGGTTAATATAGTCAGAGCAGGAACCATGTTTCTCCATATGAAGTTTTCTTCCCATAACACATGCCTTGATTATTAAACAATCGGTAGGTGCTGCTAATCTCTCAGAGGGAACATTAGATCATTGAACTATGGTGGTAAGGAGAGAAGATTACATTTTTAGAATTTTGTAAAAGTTTCAAATTTGGACACTTTTCTTAGTCTTACTAATAATCTAGTCATTTAATTGAATGGAGAGACTCAGCTTTTTGCAGGCGTTAAGTTCATATTGCAGGGTGTTAGTAAAAACCGGCAACAAAATCTTAAGGATGGTCCCAAAAAGTATAACTTTTCCCTTGGAGAGTTTTTGGGAGTTATTCCAATCATGGTGTTGTGATGAAAGTAGGCAGTGTTCAGGGGAAAGAGAGTCAATGAAAAGATAACTATATGTAGCTAAGTTTACTTCTGAACATTTTTATTTAATTTCGGTTAGAAGACTACATGTGGTGCAATGCAAAATTACATCATATAGCATATTAAAGTAATTGGACAGCATAGTTCACATTTACCCTGTCACCAATTGCGTGTCCTGTCATTAATACAGAGCATGAATGAACATCATGAGTATTACTATTATTTTGCTCTGATTAAAGGAATTTGAGCACCATATCGTGAAAAAAAAGAAAGAAAATAACGGAAGAATACAGTAAATGGAGAATGACTATAGAGAGGGGGCAAAGGAAGTGAGGGAATGAAAGGGGGAGAAAGTGTTAGACATAGTTTGGGTCATCTTGGCTTAGATTAGGTTGGGGGTACGTGCAGTGGTTTAATGAAACTTGAGAGGGTCCTTCTGCAAAGTAAATAGAGTCCCCACCTCCAGATTCTCTCTCAGGCAGGGTACTGTGCTGAGGTGGCCCCTTTGAGCTCGGGCCGCACCCCCCTCCCCCGCACAGCAGGGGCTGCGGGGGCCTTTGTTATGCCACTGGGTACGAACCAACATGCCTTTTAGCCAGGGTTGACAAGTTTGGAGTCTTTATAGAGGACTCTTTATAGAGGATATTGTGTGTGTTCGTACTTAAGTTGGTTTTAATTTTTTGAGGTATATATCTACCTTATCACATGGGTGGGTTAAAGCATTGGTTCCCAACCTTTTGACTTCTGTGGACCCCCATTTTATCAATACTGGAGCCCGGGGACCCCCACTGAATCATTATTGGAACACGGGGACCCCCGAGGAGTCATTACTGATAGCTGGGACCTAATATTATTAAATGTTTTAAGCAGCCGCGGACCCCCTGAGGAGGCTTCGTGGACCCCCAGGGGTCCCCGGCCCACAGGTTGGGACCCACTGGAAAAGAGTAGGTGTTGAAAATATTATTGTATATAGATTTAATATTCTTAACTCCGCATCTACATTTGTTGGCCTTCTATGTATATCTTCAAGGTATGTAAATATGAAGTTATTAATAGTAAATCTATATTTACTTATGTGCACTTACCTTATCAATACCTTATCAATATAGTGATAGTAGATATTCTATACTCAATGTTGTTGCAGGACGAATTTTTGTCATTTGCTATTATGGCAAACACCTGGTCCGAACACAGAAAACCCCAAATAAAATCAGAGAACTGGAATTCAATATAGTCCGTTCCACTGGACCAAAAAGAGTGGCATCCTGCGCAGATCTAATCACTTGCCCGATCCTCAGGCCGCTCCTTTGCAAGAAACTGTCAGCGCTGACAGTAAAAGGATAAACTCATAATATTAGACATTCTGGCCTCCGATCTGAAAAGAGCAATCCAAGCATGCCACGAATACAAAGCACTACGTACGGCAACCGGAAGGCAAGCGGTTCGCCATTTCTGTGTGAAGGGCCCGGGGGATAATCCCGCCATCCTTATGCAGCCACAAAGGACTCTTAATTATGCCCATGTGTGTTCTTAGAACACTTGAATCGCTAATAAGAGTCACTCGAGCAGAAAATCTCATTTCAAGTCTCTCGAGTATCATACTCAACCATGCAACGAAACCAGTGTTTTTCACAGTCATTCAAATGTTTACCTGCTTAAATACTTCCTTTGAAGAATGTATTAAGCAGCAAGTGGGTTGACTGGCTGCGCCCGAACCTGCTCTCCATCGCGATGAGCGCGCGAGGTGATAGGGGCTCATTTACCGAGGAGAAGGAACCGATTATGGTGATTGTATAACAGTGGAATCAGGAGGACACAGGTGAAAGGGCTTTCATCTCAAGTCTTGTTCAGACTCTCGCTTTATTCAAAGATACCTGCGTCACATGTTAACTATGATTTTTATTGGCATGTTGTGAAGCGTTTCCGTGAGAAGAAATCAGACACTTGACTGGTCGGTTAGGAAACCTAACAAGCATTGGCAAAGCCAATAGGTCTCGCCTATGCGATTGTGTATTCGCCATGTTGTACACCAGTGTGGCCAGGGGCGTAACAGACGCCCCCATGGCCCCCATGGGGCAGGTCCCCCCAGGTTTATCCATGCAGGAAGGGGGCCCTAAGCCTCTATTGATGTGAGTGTGGGGGGTCTCTTAAGCATATCTTGCAGGGTGCCGCCCTCACATTTTTTTACGCCACGGAGTGTGGCTGCTGTTCAGCATGGCTAAAAGTTAGTGGTGTAGAGTGGGGTGGGGTGGAGTAGATTGGAGTAGGGTAGACTGGGGTAGAGTGGATTAGGGTAGATTGGGTTAAGAGTGGAGTGGGGTAGAGTGGAATAGGGTAGATTGGGGTAGAGTGGAGTGGGGTAGAGTGGGATAGACTGGAGTGGGGCGGATTGGATTGGGCAGATTGGAGGTGGGTAGTTTGGTGTGGAGTGGGGTAGGGTAGATTGGAGTTGGGTGGATTGGGGTCGAGTGGGTTAGATTGAACTGGAGTGGGGTAGAATGGAGTTGCATGTGGTAGGTTAGAATTAATTGGAGTGGGGTAGACTGGATAGAGTGGAATGAAGTGTGGTAGTCTTGGGCAGAGTGGAGAGGAGTAGATTGGGTGGATTGGAGTGGGTACGCCGGAGTGGGGCGGGGCGGAGTGGAGTTGGATAAATTAGAGTGGAGAGAGATAGGCTGAGGTGGAGGGTGTAAATTGGGGTGAGGCAGATTAGAGTGGAGTGGAGTGGGGAAGACTGGGTAGAGTGGAGTGGGGTAGGCTGCAGTGGAGTAGATAGGGTAGGTTGTAGCAAAGTGGAGTAGAATGGGGTATACTGGGGTACACTGAAGTAGAGTGGGATAAATTGGAGTGGGATGGAGTGGAGTGGGGTAAGTAGTGTGGAGTGGAGGGGTGCAGAGTGGAGTGGCGTGTTGCGTTATGGAGTGAGTGGCGTGGATTTGAGTGGAGTGGCGTGCCGCACTGTCCTAGTGTGGAGGGGAGTAGAGTGGAGTGGCATGTCGTAGAGTGGACTGTTGTAGATTGGAGTGGCGTGGCATAGAGTGGAAAGGCATAGAGGTGGGTGGAGTGGCATAGTGTGGAGCATGCCTGGTGTCGTAGCGCACATCCATTACAGAAACACATTTCAATTCAAATGACCAATACATTTGCACCGAAATACGGTTTTACTGCACACAAACAATAATGTGTGCAAATGTCATCACCTACTGTATTGATGTGTTTTGATCGTATTCAAATATTTATTTTCACCACACTTCAGAATTTGTATTAATTCTGATATATTCTGATTTATCCCTAGTGGATCCCTGCTTGGGGTTTGCCATAGGAAGGCGATCTCCACGCAGGGATCCACCACTAAACACCAGGGAAGGGAAGCGACCCCTTGGGCAAGGGCTTTAGCCCCCCTTTATATTTGGGCATTGTTCAGTCTTTCTGCCCATAGCCCCCGATCTGCCCCCCTGGGAGGGGAGAAAAACTGCTTGACACCAGGGATTTTTTTTTAATATAAAGGGGAGAGGGCTGCCCCAAATGGGCATGCAATGTCCCCACCCACCCCCTAAACAAATGAAACAGTCTTTCTGCCCTTCCCTGGGGGGCAGATAGGGGTTATTAACCCCGATCAGCCCCCGGGGGGGTTCAGAACTCCCAATAGACACCACAGAAGATTGTTTTTTTTACAAAAAAGAGGGGTGGGGGCACGGGCAAGCCCCAACCTCAGATAAATGGGAACAAAGTCTTTCTACCCCCCTAGGGGAGCAGATGGGGGTAATTACCACTGATCCACCCTGGGGAGCAGACAGCTCACTAGATGCCAGGGAATGAAAACAATTGAGAGGTGGGGGCTGCCCACCTCCATGGGCATGGTTATGCCCCCCACCACAACTAATGGGCGGAACAGTCTTTCTGCTCCCCCTGCGGACTAAAACATCTCATCCAATAACAAGCAAGAGAACATTTGACTCTTTTGCATTCTGATTTCACACATAATGCCAGGAGAGCTTGGCTAACTCCCGGTTTTGTCCCACTTACAATGGTGAACGGCTGCACTTTTTGGGCTTGGGTATGCTGCCACCTAGAAAAACCTACCAGACCCAGTCACGTCTGAAAACTAGACATCTGAGGGAATCCAGGGTGGTGTGCTTCACATTCACCCTACATCATTTTCTTACCCACAATACATTGCAAACTTCCAACTTTGCCTGAGGTTAAGCATTTTCCCTACATTTCTGTGATGGAAACTTCTGGAATCTGCAGGAATCCACAAAATTCCTACCAACCAGCATTGCCCCACCTGTGCTGATGAAAACTCTGCCCCACTTGTGTGGCTAGGCCTACCGCCAGTGACAGGTATGGATCCAACTGAGGTCAATAGGAGTCTCCATGCAAGGACTCCAATTGTCCTTGGTTTGATCGGTTCTTGTCCTGGTACTAGACCCAGCCACACAAGTGGGGCAGTGGTACTACTGGCACAGGTGGGACAACTTTGGGTGGTAGTAATTTTGTGGATTCCTGAAGTTTCAATCACAGAAATATAAGGAAGATGTGTGATTTCAGGCAAAGTTTGATGTGTGCAGGGCATTGTTGGTAACAAAAAACATAAAACCTAATAGGATCCAAACATGACACAACATCTTGGATTCCTCTAGGAGTCTGTTTTTCCTTTCGTGCCGGCTAAACTAGAGTCCAAAACCTAGAGCTACCCACACCAGAAAAATGGGTTTAGTTTTCAGTGGAAAATAGCGCTGCTTCCATATTGTGATTTGTTCTGTTTCCTGTTATAGGCACTAGGTCTACTCACTCAAGTGAGGTACCATTTTTATTGGAAGACTTGGGGGAATGCCTGGTGGAAGGAAGTTTGTGGCTCCCCACAAATTCCAGAACTTTCCATCACAGAAATGTGAGGAAACAGTGGTTTTAAGGCAATATTTGGGGATTGCAGGGGATTTTGGGTACACAAAAATGCGGTGAGAGCCATGCAAGTCAGCCCACCCTGGATACCCCTAGCTGTCTAATGTTTTTACAAAAATGCACAGGTTGGCTGACTTCTATCTTGTAATCTTACCCCCACCACTCCACTAGCAATGGGCAATGTCACTGATAGTGGCAAGTTGAAAACTGGAGGGGGTCCCTCCTGTGACCCAGCCTGACCTCCCTTTTGCCCCTTCCCCAGGCTGACAAACCCACTGATGCTATTGGTTCGTAGGCTGCCCAGACTCTGATGTACTGTCCTCAATGGGAAGCTGAACAACCCCACCTCCTCCCCATGGCAGCGACCCCCCGTTTTGCTGCAGAGGACTGCACTCTTCCTTCTGTAGAAGGTGCTGCTTCTGCTGACGGGAGAGTGCAGAACGCTCTAGAGTCAGTCTGCCCCACCACACTCCCCATGCAGCTCACTCAGATGGTATTAAAGTGTGAAACGTCTGTGGGATTAGTGTGTCTGAGGTCTATTTTGACAGGACAGGGCAGACTGAAGTATATCTATCTATCTGTCTATCTATCCATCCACTGAAAAAAAGGTTAAAGTGACGCTATAGTTAGGTGAAAATGTCAGTAAAACATACCTTTTAAACAAACAAAACCACTGAAATTCACCAGCTATAGTTATTTCAAGTAACTAACTCGAGCCCTAAAGTAACTAAAACTCGTGCTCCCCAGTCATGCATGTTGTCATCAATGATGTAATTTAACCTGTTCCAGTGATGTTATCAATGACGTCATAGACCATGTCATGAGTGATGTTATTTATCAGAGCATGGAGAGGGTGCAAATAAATGCTGAAAACCTGTTCATCTCTTTTGACTGTAGCAGTGACTAAAATTCCTAAGGCAAACTGAATGGGACAACGTGTTTTGGGACCCTTCCTTTTTATCGGCCCCCGCTTGACAGATCACCTCAAAACTTTCCAGGACATTTCTGAGGTGGGTGAGATGTTTTGGAAAGTTTTGTGAAGATTTGTCAAATGGCACCAACGTTATAAGCAAACCTTAGGACTATAGAGTGAACCATAAGGTTCTGATACAAAAAATCCTTGCATCCAATAACACGTGCAAGCTGTGGCACATATGTTATCAAGTGTGTGCTTTTTTTGCAACAGACATGGGATGAGGTCTCTGAGATATTTTGGTCTACTGAACCTCATTTTCTTCCCATCACATACACTGGGTCATCCACCACATACACAAGGTCACATGTCCAATAGAATGTGTCAGACCTTCCCACACATCACGTGCACAAACCTCTCCTGCACCATTGTAGTTGGCAAAGTCATGCTCCTCAGTGGTACAGCCAACTTCTTTAACCCAACCAGCATTCCCAAAGACAATATACGTTATTCAACCAACCTCATGTGCACAACACAGCATCATAGTCATACACTTGGCAACGAAGTCATAGAAATCATTACACAATTCATAGAATAGCACCCTCGCTTTTACAGCACAACACTGTAGTGTTAGGGGGATTCAGGATGTAGCAACATCAAAACACTGAGTGTCAGACTCCGTTCGGATGGACACGGGGCAGCAAGGGGCTACCAGGCCCCATCCGTGATAGTTGAGATGATTTCTTACTAGTGTCTTTTGTCTGTCCTACTATGGCTCTGCAAAATGGACCAGATATACCCTTTCCACATTTGACTGTCAGGGTAGCGAACCTCAGAGAAGAAGAGTGGGAGGTATAGAATCAGAGTCAATAGGACCAAGTGCAAGTTCCACAAGCGATTGCCCATGGGCATTTGGTTGCTCAGTTCCTATAGTTCTTTAGACCAAAAGACTTTTACTGATAAGGATACATCCTCATCGCGATTTGGCTTTGCTCACATTTACAGTCACTAATTTACAAGAGGCAGCACCTCGTGGTTGCCTGCTTGGCAAGCAAAGGGCTCACCCTGGCGGGTGCTGGCCTGTGTGCACGTCAGCGTACACTCGTTGGGTCTTCAGTGGTGTCTCTTTGTCAGTGAGGGCTCTCCTGCTTCTCTCTCTTTCATGGCCCACTTCAGACATTGGCTTGGCAGACGTGACTGGTGAGTACTGGCCTTTGGGATATGCTGCCTCCGGGCTGCCTATCCATGGCAGGTGGAGCTCCTGCCCAGGAGTCCCTAGAAGGTGCTGTTTCAAGGCCGTCGCACACTTCCTTCTTCAGCAGCGGCTGGTCCCTTTTTGTTGGACTGCATGCTGGCAGCGTCAGGGCCAGTCTCTGACTGCAGAACTGCTGGTTGGCACGGAGCTATGCAATTATGCTTCTTCTCACAATTGAGCTCTAGAACTGACCTCGGGAAGACCGGACAATGTCATGCACCACAGGTTGATTCCATTGATGCTTCCACTGGTTAGTCAGCTTTTACTGGGTGTCCCACACACCAGGTGCACTGCTTGGTTTCTTCTCCTGGACAGTCTCTCCTCTTTCAGACCAGGCACTTTCTTTCCCACTCCTAGCATACAGGCAGGGTTCTAGCACCTATGCAGATCTCAAGCTTCTCCAGCAAGCTGCAGATTTCAGGTGATGTCCCCTCAGCTCTGGCTGACTGGCCTTCATGCAGACACCAGCCCTGGTCTCACAGTAGCCTTTTGGCTACAGTCTGGAGCACTACTTTCCTTGGTTAAGAATAACTTGAAATAGGAAACAAGTAGGGTGGTATCCTCCAGTCCGTGATGCAGCGTTATGTTTTTCAGGGTATGTTGGGAGGCTGTGAGACCTTCAGGAACACCTGTGCGAACTCCTGGTATTGTCTCACAGTAGTCCGCTTTTCCTGAGCTGCTCCCCTCTCTGGACCCAGTAGCTGGGCTTCTCCTCCTTGGGAAGACAGGGCCTACAGGACAAGCTGCTCCTTCTCCCCTCCGCAGGCAGGCAGGGTCCCAGGACTGAAGCAGAACCACAGGTGTCCAATATGATGCACAAACTTAAGATCATGTACTGTCACCTCTGGGAGTCTGGCTATCAGCAGTATCATCTCTGGATCACAGCCGTTCCCATGTTCTCTGTGGAGTACCATACTTGTTCATTGAAGATGTGTGTAACTGGAACAAAATCAGAAACTTTTACACACAATTTTCCACACAGAAGATGTGGATTCACTGTCCACTGTCCAGAAACGAGTTCAGTGAATTTCCCTTTCACATTTCATTTTCTGGCTACAGCACGGGCACAGTCTTTGTGTAATGTGATGACTCTCCCTGCAAGAAGTGATGAGGCTCCCTCCATGTAGGAGTAACCATAATATAAGCACAGTAAGTTTGAAGCTCTACACCTAGCTGTTATCCTCCTTCCTGGATGGCCACTCAAGAGCAAGAGAAAAAGGGCCAGGACTTGCCCAGAAACTTCTCCCCTGTTCGCTCATCTCCATTCCACCTCTATCAACCAAATGGCAGTCCTCAGGAAGGACTAATCAGTAATCTTTGCTAAGAAGGTAACCATGAAATTCAAAATGCACCCTTGTCTCTATTCCTCCATATTTCAATGCCTGGGATACACTTTCTGGCTCGGGAATGCAGGCAATACACCTCCAGGGCCTCGGGTGGCTGTAGCACAGCCCCCATTTTGTGCCATGTCGAAGCAGAGGAAGTCCGAAATGCATCCCACTGGCTTCAGCATTCATCCACTCACAAGCGACATGGAGTCCTGCTACCAATCACCATACATCCTCTACATACAGGCAGGGATGCAAGTGCAGGGTCGGGCACAATACATAAGCACAACTTCAAACAAGTGTATCTGCTGGGATTGCGTAATCACTTCAAACAGGTAAAAATGCCTTTCCACAACTATGTTTTCAACAAGCATAGGCAAGGCCAATAAGTCTCAGCTTTGGAACGTATTGACTCTGTCAATGCTTTTTGGCAATGTTGTACAAAAAATACATTTTGCAGATATTGTGCAGCATTGTCTAAAAAAAGAGCAATGATATGGCCACTAGCCTTGTCATTTCAGAGGCATGTGCATGCATGATACCATATGCTCGTTCATGCATGATAACGTATGTTCATGCATACCTATGAAAATATGTGGGTGCCATTTCTGTTATTTACTGATTCAGATTTGGCAGGGTTCAAAGGTGAGACCAGGAAAACACATGCAGGCTGGGGGGGAGGGGCTCAAACAAAAAGAGGTTGCCAAAAAATGAGAGGTGGAAAAATACAAGTAAGCCAATCAAAAGGTTGGTAAAGAGGCTGTTCTCAAAGGGGGGGAACAAACACAAGATGGAAAAGATGCGACAAGGAAAGCAATCAAATAAGAAGCGAGCAAATAAGAGTGACAATAAAGCCAACAAAGGGTAAGCAATGGCTGGGCTGTAAACCTTGGTATGTGCACATTAAGTCTTTCATGACTAGACAGCTTGAGATGTCTGATAGGTAAGACCTGATAACTCTATGCTGCTTCCACCACTCACAGTACATGTTCCAACTGGTACTATTGGTAGTCCTTAAGTGGTCACTGTCTTCCACATGTGAGGACGGAGATGTAACTACAGTTTCTAGATGTTTTGATCACATTTCTGAACCAACGGGCATTTGTGTTTGGACAACGTGTGGACAGTGATGTAAGAACTAGGTGATTATGAATGAATTTAAGGATTCTGTTGCTAGTACCAATGATTTCTGCAGGACAGAATTGGACATTGATGTATATTTCTGTACTGCTAACAGGAAACTAGTGTGTTCTCGGAGCATTATTGGACAGCTAAGAGAGAGATCTGGACAAAAAAGGTAGCAGAAAAATGAAAACTGCTACATTGTGTAGCCTGCACAATAGGGATTGAAGGATCTAATAGCCTTGTGGCAGCCGAAAAAAGCTAAGGTGCTGCAGAACTACAGTAGCCTCAAGATCGGCCTTGCACTTGCCTCCAGCTTCAGGAAGTAAAGAACAAGTTACTTACCTTCGCTAACGCCTTTTCTGGTGGATACACTAGCTACCTGTGGATTCCTCATATCATTAATTTTCCACCATGCGCCAGCAGGCGACGGAAATTTTCTTCTAGCTCTACAAGTCGACGAGGACGTCCCAATTGCCCGACTCCCACGCGACGCCGTCTGACGTCATCCAGGCAATAAGAGGTCCTCGCTGGCAAGCGGACGTCAGTTTTCACCATTTTTTTGTACGTGCCTTTGAGGCGAACCGATGAATACCAACAATACATAATTGAAAAGAACTCCATAATACCATATACATAACTACAAAACTATATATATATATATATATATATATATATATATATATATATATATATATATATACACATATATATATATACATTCATATATCACATATACCATATACATAACTACAAAACTATATATATATATATATATATATATATATATATATATATATATATATATATATATACACATATATATATATACATTCATATATCACATATATAAACAATGGCAACAGTATATACATTTCAATAATATACAGATACACACCCAAGGAAAACTTGCTAAGATCATCCAGGCAACGGGGAGGCGGGTGGT
The DNA here is from genome assembly GCF_031143425.1 of Pleurodeles waltl. Classification (NCBI taxonomy): domain Eukaryota; kingdom Metazoa; phylum Chordata; class Amphibia; order Caudata; family Salamandridae; genus Pleurodeles; species Pleurodeles waltl. Next base: position 870,995,429 of record NC_090448.1, read on the forward strand.
ACCGTGAGGAATCCCCAGGTAGCTAGTGTATCCACCAGAAAAGGCGTTACCGAAGGTAAGTAACTTGTTCTTCTGATGGATACAACTACCTGTGGATTCCTCACATCATGAATAGAGTCCCAAAGCAGTTCCGCACTCGGAGGTGGGTGCCCGAATGGTCAAGCCAAGAAATCCTGCAACATGGACCGTGCAAAATGGCCATCCCTCCTGACTTCAGAATCCAAACAATAATGCTTAGCAAAAGTGTGGAGGGATGCCCAAGTTGCGGCCTTACAGATGTCAACCACAGGAACACCTCTAGCCAAGGCTGAAGAAGCCGACTTAGCCCTGGTGGAATGGGCTCTTATCCCAACAGGAGGTTCCTTCTTCGCCAGAGAATAACACAATTTGATGCAAAGAATGACCCACCTGGATATTGTTCTCTTGTGGACCGCCTTGCCTTTCCTCTTCCCCACATAACCGACGAAGAGTTGATCTTCCAGTCTGAACTCTCTCGTCCTGTCGACAAAGAAGCTCTATGCTCTTCTCAGATCTAGTCGGTGTAGTCTCTCCTCCTCCTTTGATGGATGAGGCGGAGGATAGAAGGAGAAAAGTGTAATGGACTGTCCTACATGAAAGGGTGTAACAACCTTCGGTAAGAAAGCCGCCTTGGTCCTCAACACCACCTTGCCCTCATAAAAGGAAGTGTACGGGGGTTTCACGATAAGTGCCTGGAGCTCACTCACCCTCCTAGCAGTTGTAATGGCAACTAGAAAAACAGTTTTTAAAACTAATAACCTTAAGGGACATGAATGCATTGGTTCGAACGGTGAACCCATCAGAAATGTCAGTACTAAGTTTAAGTCCCACTGAGGCATAATAAATGGAGTAGGAGGGAACCTGTTAGTTAGACCCTAATGAATCTCAAAACGAATGGGGACTTGAACAAAAAAGGTTGGTCAGGTAGACACAGAAAGGCTGACAGTGCCAACAAGTATCCCTTAACAGTCACAACTGCACAACCCCTCTGCGCCAAGGATAGCGCAAATGACAAAATGTCCGATAAGTGGGCACGTAAGGGATCAATTTGCTTCTCTCCAGACCAAGTCACAAATTTAGCCCACCTGCTAGCATAGATAGATTTGGTGGAGTGTCGCCTGGCTGATAATATAATGTCCACCACTTCTGGCGGGAGAGAAAAGGAACTCAGATTGCCCCGTTCAATCTCCAGGCATGAAGGTGCAGGCTCTGGAGGTGGGGATGTAGAACCTGCCCCTGTGACTGCGAGGGGAGGTCTGCCCTGTAAGGGAGACAGAGCGGAGGCCACAGAGAGAGTTGGAGGAGATCTGAGTACCATACCCTTCTTGGCCAATCCGCAGCTATCAAGATAACTTGGGCCCAGTTTTGGCGAATCTTCCTCAGTACCCGAGGGATCAAGGGTATGGGGGGAAATGCATAAAGCAACTGACGGGACCAGGACCTATGAAACACATCTCCCAGCGCTCCTTGCACCGGATACTGGAGGCTGAAGAACGACGGGCAGTGCGCGTTCTCTCGAGTGGCAAGCAGGTCTATCTGTGGATACCCCCACACCCGGAAGATGTAAAGGACCAGGTCTGGATGAAGACGCCACTCGTGATCGGTCGAGATGAGCCGACTGAGACTGTCCACACGTACGTTCAAAACCCCGGACAAATGGTTTGCCACTAAGCAAATCAGATGGTCCTGTGTCCAGGACCAGAGCCGCAGAGTTCCTCTACAGAGAAGGTATGACCCCACTCCTCCCTGTTTGTTTATATACCACATCACAGTAGTGTTGTCCGTCAGGACCTGGACAGACCAAACGGAAGGGAGGAAGGCCTTGAGAGCCAGACGTATCGCCCGCAATTCCAACAGATTGATGTGAAACATCTGTTCCACTGGAGACCAATGACCTTTGATCTCCAGGTCCCCCAGATGAGCTCCCCACCCTAGAGTGGAGGCATCCGTTATAACTGTGGCCACTGCAGGAGGTAGCGAAAACGGCCGACCTTGGGAAAGGTTGCTGCTCGCAGCCCACCACCGTAGATCCCCTGCAGTGTCCCTGGAGATCTTTATCGACTCCTCCAGATCCCCTCTGTGTTGAAACCACTGCCTGCGGAGGCACCACTGAAAAGCCCTCATGTGCCAGCATGCATGAGTGACCAACAGAATGCAAGAAGCGAAAAGACCGAGCAGACGAAGGACCTTGAGGACTGGAACGACAGCTCCATTCTGAAACATTGGAATCAACGCCTGAATGTCCTGAATCCGCTGAGGCGGAGGAGAGGCCCGACTCAATGTTGTGTCCAGTACTGCCCCTATGTACAGGAGGCATTGAGAGGGCTCTAGGTGCGATTTGGGCACGTTCACAGAAAAGCCCAGATCGAACAACAACTGGGTTGTGATCTGCAGATGGTGCAGCACGATCTCCGTAGACTTGGCTTTGAGCAACCAATCGTCCAGGTAGGGGAATACCACTATCCCCCTCCTCCTGAGCTCTGCTGCAACCACCGCCATCACCTTTGTGAAGAGTCGAGGTGCTGAAGTAAGACCAAACGGAAGGACTGCAAACTGATAGTGTTGCGAACCCACCATAAACCGGAGATACTTCCTGTGCGACTTGAGTATAGGGATATGAAAGTAAGCATCCTGCAAGTCGACAGACACCATCCAATCTCCTTCGTTCAACGCCAAAAGTACCTGCGCCAGGGTCAGCATTTTGAATTTCTCCTGTTTGAGGAACCAATTCAAAATCCTCAGGTCCAGGATTGGTCTCAAACGACCATCCTTCTTGGGGATCAGGAAATATCTGGAATAACAACCCTGACCCCTCTCCTGCTCTGGGAACAACTCCACTGCATCTTTTGACAAAAGGACTAGAACCTCCTGTTGTAGCAACAGGAGATGGTCTTCTGTACAGAAGGATGGCTGGTGAGGGATGGGAGGAGGAAACTCCCAAAAGGGAAGGGCATAGCCTTTCCCCACAACATCGATGACCCAGGAGTCGATGTTATTGACTCCCACATATGGAGAAAATGCAATAACCTCCCCCCTACAGGAGATGCATGTGAAAGGATTGATGGAGGACTAAGGATGCTTTCCCTGCTGCACCCCCCCCCCGGAGGAAGAGGAAGAGGCAGTGTGCTGCTGGGTGGACCCTCTCGTACGAACCCTACCCCGCCCCCTATATGATCTATAGGGGTGAGCAGCATTAGGTTTGCTGTCCTGCTGACTGGAATCTCCCCCGAAAGGAAGAGCCACATCCAAACCCCATGAACCTCCCAAATGATCTTAAAGGAGTAGAGGTGGAAGCTTGGAAGCCCAAGGATCTTGCGGTAGCCCTACTCTCCTTGAACCATTCCAAGGCAGAGCCAGCTTTTGTTCCGAAGAGTTTGTCCCCATCAAAAGGTAAGTCTAGGAGGGTAGACTGTACATCGGAAGAGAATCCCGATGACCGTAACCAGGCCTGTCTTCTGGTCGCTATGGATGTGCCCATTGCCCTGGCCACTGAATCAGATGTGTCTAGCCCTGACTGGATGACCTCAGTTGCCGCCTGTGCATCAGCCAAAAGGCTCAGAACCTCCTGTGACAATCCAGTCTGAGCAGTCTTGGCCTCCTCCATTAGGGCATAGATGTATCTGCCCAAGACACAAGTTGCATTTGTCGACTTTAGGGCCATACTACATGAAGAGAAAGTTTTCTTCGTGGACTGTTCCATTTTCTTGGATTCTCTGTCTGACGGGGCCCCAGGAAAGGACCCGGGAGCTGTACGCGAAGAACATGAGGCTTGCACCACCAAACTCTCGGGAGTCGGGTGTTTTGAAAGAAATCCTGTGTCCCCAGGAGCCACTCGGTACCTTCTCGCTACAGATCTATTCACTGCTGCAGAAGACACAGGCTTTTTCCACACCTCCAAGATTGGATCCATGAGCTCTTCATTAAAGGGGAGAAGCGGTTCCGGCAAACACCTGAAGCAGGGTGCAATACCTCATTAAGGATGTTAGTCTTAACTTCAGCAGCAGGAAGTGGAAGGTCAAGAAAATCCGCCGCCTCCCTCACCACTGAGTGAAACGATGCCGCCTCTTCTGTGTACTCCCCCGGAGAAGCCAAGTCCCATTCCGGGGAAGTGTCCAGACCACTGGCGGATTCCAAGCCCTCTAAGTCCCCTAGGGGCTCGCCGATCTCACCCTCTTCCAGAAGCTGTCTCTTATAATCCTGCTCTTCAAGCTGTCGAAGAGCTTTTCTCCTGGAGCGCAGTCTGGCCTCAATTCTTGGAGTCGACAAGGCGTTAATCGACACCGAAGACCTTGGTTGGCGTCGATCATCGGATCCATCCGACGCCGGATCCATCGGCACCGTGGGTTGATGGACCACCCTCTCCGGCGTCGATTGAAGCTGAGGCGAAAACATTGTCGCCGGGGCAGCAGAAGTCGTCGGCGTCACAGGCCTTCTAGGTGACGCCACCGGTACTGGCGCCAAACCAGCACCTCCCACAGGCCAGAAAGGCATGAAGGGCGTCGGTCTGCATGGAGCCGGAACACCCAAGCCAAATGCCATAGGACCCGAAGGTCCAGCAGATCCACCGCCCGGGGCCACGTGGGCGAAGATATTAAACATTGCATTTAAAAATGCGGCTGGATCCGGACCTGGCGCCGGGAAGACCGGGTACTCCTGCGGCACCGGTGCTTGAGGTGGAACAGGCGCCGGCTCGGGTACCTCCGAATGCGCCGGTGAGACATCCAGACTCTGATGAGGTTCGACCTCATAAACAGATGGCGCCGGAGAAGCAGGAGGTGTAGACGGCTGAGGTGTCAAAGTCGGGGTAACTTCCCAACCCGTACGGCGCCGAGCCGACGGCAACTTCGAGCGGGACCGGTCCTTACTCGACCAACGTTGTGAACCATGCCGGCGCCGGGAGTCATGACGACGCCTCTTATGAGACTTCGAAGACTTAGAAGAAGATCTTCGATGATGATGTTTCTCCTTCTTCTTCTTCGCCTTGAATAACATAGCTTCCCGCTCTTTGAGTGCTTTGGGGTTCATCCGCTGACATGAACCGCACTCCTCGACATCATGATCGGAACTGAGACACCACAAGCAATCGTTATGTGGATCCGTAACCGACATACGGTCACCACACTCCCTGCAGGGTTTAAACCCAGATTTTCGTGGCTGATACATTATTAACTAAGTATCACTACACAGAGATACAGTTGCTCCCTGGAGCCTCAAAGAAATAACCGTCACTCGAAGGCACGGAAAAAAGGGAACTGACGTCAGCACGCCGGTGAGGACCTCTTATTCCCTGGATGACGTCAGATGGCGTTGCGTGGGTGTCGGGCAATTGTGACGTCCTCATCGACGTGCAGAGCTAGAAGAACATTTCCGGCGGATGCTGGCGCATGGGGGAAAATTCATGATGTGAGGAATCCACAGGTAGTTGTATCCATCAGAAATTCATTTTCTCAGGTAGTAGGAACTGACATTTTGAATCAATTTGCTATTGACTTAAAGATGCATGATTAAGAATCACAAGTGTGGAAAGTGGTCAAAAATTAGCATCGTGGTTAAAAAAAGGGATGCGACTGTAGCTATTTCAATGCCGTAAAATGGAATTGTGTGAATAAGACAGAAAAGTAGGAGCATTTCAAGGAGCTCTTTGAATGTCCATATTGAAATGGTTGATATCTACACAAAGAAAAAAAGTGCCCAATATTGGGCTGAGCACGGTCTGATTTAGTACACAGCTAATTATCTGCTTAGCTGGGGGTAATAATACGATTTTGTATGATGGGGGATTGATCTGGGAGCAGGTTTGTTTTGCTTAAGATAGATGCTTTTAGTGCAATCTACTAAAAAGATCATAAATACGAAAACTATCTTCTGTCAACAAGCTGCAAAATTTGATGTTTGAACAATCTGAGCAGGAGCAATGAGCAACTGGTTTTTCAATTGTTTTATTTAATAAGTTGGCATTGAACACTCCTTTTTGTTGCATCATTCTAGAGTCCACAGGGTCCATGTTCTTTTTTTTTCAACATAAATACAGTATAGCAAACTAATAGGTCTACCCGTAGCAAGCTGGTGCAATGGCAATTTTTCTGTATTTGCAAACATATGCAACACATTTATTTAAAGAAACATGTGGCCACATGCTTGCATTAGCAATTTCAAATTTATAAAATAACCATTGTACATGATATCATTTTAATAAGACAGCACCTACTGGCGGGTAGATTTACGTAAAACAAGTGCAGGAACCCCTAGGCACAAAAGGCGAGCCTTGCATGCATCTTGTTACGGGTATTGAAAGAGAAAGGGGACACAAGCTGGTTCTGATGCTTGATAGCTTGAAAAAGTGAGTCGACTTGGGTACAGTGTTTAGATGTGGGAGCACAAACTTTTACTTCACTTTAACGGTTTCAGGAATACAATCCAAATGCTCTGTTCTTTATTTTCTTTACCAACACTAAGATTTGAAGTGCTACTAAGTTGGGACATGCATTGCTCACTGTACACATTACTTTACAGGGAGATACATCAACACATTTACATTAATTTTATTTAACTCCAGCAGATCCACAAAAAACTTTGCAAAGCCAGCCAGTAGGTCTGACCTAGGAAAAGTGGTGCAATGGTTAAATTGTTGTTATGTAATTGTTTTCACCCATATAGCTTACAAAAGAAGGAAAAACATGCAACCACTCTCTAATAAAAATAAAAAGTATCCACTGCATATAGTTTTAAAAGAACAGTATGGGTATTTCCTAGCAGGCAGGTGTACTTGTGAGGGGCAAAGAAACATTTTTTTATTTAAAGGACTGATATCGTCAACTAAAACAGCGTTCTAGAATGTTTATTGTTGGTGTTTCTTAGAGATGCAGGACTGGATACAAAGAGCTGTTTTTCTATTTGAACTAATTGGCCCTTTTACTGCACATCACAGGAAAATATGATACCTACTCCCTCACAGAACACATACAATTGGCTTTAAAGTACTATAAATTAAAGACATATTTTAACTATAAAAAGAAAAAGAAAACAACCAAAAAAGAGAAAGAATCCAAAGTAAAACGCATTGTCAGATAAACGTATTGGCCCACCAGCCCGGCACCCACTGATGTATACTTGCTTTTAGGTAGCTGTGCACACATGACCAGGCTTAATGCCAACACCCACAAGCAAGAAATCCAATGGCCGATATGGGGTGATCGTTTCCTCTGTGCTCTAGCCTGTGATAGGAGGAAGCAAATTGTGACTGACAGCTGAACAGAGGAATGGATGAAGTGGGATGACACAAACCCCCTCTACGTATGTATATAGGAATATATTTTTATGATTTTTCTTTTTACTACAAAAGGTTGGCGATGTCTGTAGACCAGGCCTAACAAAGGGAATGTCAGAGATGCACACACACCTTAACAGACTCCAAACTATCCCTGGGAGTTGTCTTTTTTATTTGCCTTGCAACTCGGTCTGCTATTAAATGTTTAATGAGTTTGTGGCAGATGTTTGTCATCGCTCTCGAGGGACAAGCAGGGCACATTCATTATAAAGGAGAAGACACAACTGTTTCCTTCTTTTATTGACACCTTTTCCCCACCAACAGAATAACACCCTTCGGAAGTGACAATTTGTACCGCTATTTTTTTACCCATAATATTTTCTACGTTACATTTTGATCCTTATGGATTTTGACCCATTCAAAATATTGATTGTATACAGTTTTGCAAAACTGTGCAAATTCGCACTTTTTTCAAATGAACAAGTTTCTCCTTGTACTTTTCCCAGTAAAACTCTGGGATTGCGCTAATTACTTTTATAAGCCTAGTATCATATTTGGAGGAGACAAAGCCATGCTCGTGTGCTTGGTTTTACATCTGGCATATCCAAGATCTTTTAATTTTACTACATTTTAATTAGATGATGGATATCAAATATACTTAATAAAAAGAGATTTCAGCCAGCCCTCTTCATCAATTGATCAGCTGTGGAGTTTTTCACATATCTCATCTGCCCACTACATCATACTGCAAGGGGTACGGGGTCAGCCCACTTCGATGTGAGTGCTAGCTCACATCCAACACAATCACACAAAAAGCAGTTTCATTCCGTGCCAGGGATTACAACTGCTATGTGTACATTTTGAGAACAAAGATATTTTGTTTTTATTTACTTATTTAATTTTATTATTGTATATTTTTTTATAACAGTAAGGGCGCTAGACCTCCCCCAGCAATAAAACTGTATTAAACAAATGACAAAATAAAAATAAGCATTAAAAAATACAAAAGATTGGCAACCAGCTACAAACCTATTGCCATTGCCAATGCTTGTTTAACTTTTATTTTTATCAGTGTCAACATTATAGGAGCATAATTATTACACAAATTCATAGTGTATAAATGACCAAAGATCAAGATTCTTCAGTAAAATGATCACTCAATGCCATGCCCTTTTTTATTGAAGGCAGCCTAGTTTTGAATCCACCATACACCTCTTTCTTCACCCACTCTACACTTGCTCTCTGCCCAACTCACTCCTGGAGGTTCTTGTCATCCACCCTTTCTTTTCATCTCTCTTTTACCACACTTCTCTTCCTGTTACTTTGTCCCTTTATGAATTCCTCTCTCTCTCGCTCTCGGTCAAATTCTAAAGATGAAAAAATAAGGAAATGTTGCTTACTTGTAATCCTTTTTCTGCATTGCAAGTATTCTCTCTGAAGTAAAAAATGTGGAATAGTCCCACCTGCAGGCAAAGCCCCCTGAACTTTCCTTTTATAAATATACTTCTGACATTGGAGGTAGCCACCTCAGTGTTGAACAGTCTGGTTACACTTTCATAAGCCTGTAACAGGCCAACTATAACTGCATTTTTGCTGTAGAAACGTCATTAATTAATATATATATATATATATATAATTTTAAAACGCATTGCCACATCTAGGGTATAAATGGGTCATATAAAAACATAACATCCTTAAAACCTGCTCTTAATGCAGAGGAAAATGAAGGGAAATGTGTCTGCCAATTTAAAAGGGCATTAGCTGCTTTCAGCATACTCTGGATATTTAAGGAAACGAGAAGGAAACTCAGAGCTTTTTGAAAGGAGAATATGAGGTCCCGAATGTAACATGCATACAACTGTACTGACTTGAAAACCAGGGAAGAAGCAGGGTTGTTTATGACTTCAGTGACAATAGTTATGCTGCAGAACTAGGATTACAAGTAAGTAATATTTCCTTCAGCATTGTAGGAAGCTCACTGTTTCTCATTAGAGTAGCAAGTATATCCCAGCTTTGCTTTTGTCAATTTAAGTAATCAAATTATATACAAGTAGAGCATGCAAAAAAAAAAGAAATAAGCTTTGGGTCAGCTGATTAAATAAATTATGCAGTTGCCTGACCCACCAAATTACCAGCTCGGGAATCTTCTTCCAGACAATAATGTCTGGTCGACGTATGAAATGATTTCCAAGTTGCTGCCTTACATATTTCCGAAAGGGAAACATTCGTGACCCAACCATCAGACGCTGCCTTTCTTTCTAGAGGAGTATGTAGAGTTTTTTGCCAGGTAGATATAACACATAATATACAGGATACAACCCAAAGAGCATTAGTCTGTCTGGCGGATGCTAATTCTGTTTAGAAAGGCCAATAATTTGCAAAGAAATGGCTCCCTTTCCTAATAGTTTTGTTTTGTCTATTTAAACATCAGGGCTATTTTAAATCTAGTGAGTGAAGAGTTCTCTCTGCTGTAGAGGAAGTATTGCAAGAAAATACAGGAAAATACATAGTTTGATTTACATTAAAATATGACACAACTTTGGGAAGAAAATAAGGGTGTGTCCTGAAAATTATTCTGTTGTGATGAAAGATAAAGTAGGGCTCAGTAGATGACAAAGCCTGTAAAGTGCTCACTCTCATTGCTGATGCAACTTTCCACAAAAGATGTTGCAACGTGGCCTTTTAGATAGGCTAAAAGAAGAAACTATGGGTTTAGAGAGAACTAGATTTAACTCCCTTTGGGACCAAGCCTTCTAAATGGAGAATAGGTCATTTTAGCTGTCCCAAGAAGTCTGTGAAGTCTGGGATTGTGAAGAAACACTTTAAACAACGTTTGGTGTTTTCCAAGTACAATAAATGAGGAAGTAGGGTGTTTTCCAGGGTAGATAGAGAGGCATCATTTTTGTCAAGGTGCCAAACCATAAAACATTTCCATTTCAATGGATAAAAAGTCCAGGTAGATTGCCTCTTTGCTTTTTTGAGAATTTTCATAGAGTCCAATGGTAAGTTTAAGTGTCCATACTGGATGACTGCTGGAGCTATTCTGCCAAATTCCAGGCTTGTACATTGGGATGATGCATCTTCTCTTCTATCCTGGACAGCAGATTGTGATTGTATGGTAGTCTATTTAGTGAGATAGGTGCGGTAGCTCTGGAAACCACCTTTGCCTTGGTCACTGTAGAATTATCCCAGTCAAAGCTGACCATTTCAGCTTGATGGTCACTGATGGTATGAGTGGTATAGCAGGAGAAGCGTACAAAATTCTGTTCAACCAGGACATCAAAAGAGCATTGCCCACGGATTGTGGATCACACATTCTGGATCCATAGTTTGGAAATTGTGTGTTTTAGCCAGTGGCGAATAAGTCTATTTCTGGGAAATCCCAGGTCTTAAAAGACACATTTTATAATGTTGTTGTTAAGTTCCCATTTATGGTTTTTCTAAAATTGCTTGCTGAGGAGGTCTGCCTGGTGAATTTGAAGACTTGGTACATGTATTGCTTGAAAAGATATTTCTTGCCAGCAAAAAATGCCAGATAGCTTGAGCCTCTAACAACAAAGTTCAGTGAAAATAATTGTGGTATTGTCCTTTTATACTAGAACTCTGTTTGGGGATAGTGCTCATTAGAAAACTCTGAGGGTGAGGCCGACTGCATTGAGTTCGTGAACACTGATCTGGTAAAGCTGTTGTTGTGGAGACCACTAACCTTGAATCGTAACTTTGTCTAAGTGTACTCCTCATTCAGTGAGAGAAGCATCTGGCACTAGGTCTGAGCTGGAAAACCCTGACGGAATGGAACGCCTTGGAGATTCTCTTGTTGAGCGACCACTCAAACAACTGCAGAGTTTGTTGATTTCATGAGATTCTGCCTTTCCAGTCTCCTTGACCTTCTGTTCATTGATCTTCCAAGCATTTTGTATCAATACATTTGTACCCAAAAACCTGTGACTCCTGGGAAGGTAGGAGACCCAGACTGCTGGGCTCTCTGCTGAAATGTTCCATTAATTTCTCCAATGCTAACCGCCAACTCCCAATTATGCCCAGTGAGCATGCTACAACATTTCAGATTTCCATCATCCGTCTGCACAGGAAGTGACATCAATGACTTTCCCATCATTCATCTGCACAGGAAGTGACATCACTAGTTTCCTACCAAAACTGTCTTTAAAAAAAGAATCAGAGGATGATAAGTCATTTTCATCATTCATCTGCATAGGAAGTGACATCACTGGATGTCCCATCATCCATCTGCACAGGAAGTGACCTCACTAGTTTGCTGCCAAAACAGTTTTTAGAAGAAGCCAAACAAGAGGACTCATTTCCATTATCCAGCTGTACAGGAAGTGACATCACAGTATTTCCTATCATCCATCTTCACAGAAAGTGACATCACTGGATTTCCCATCATTTATCTACACAGGAAGAGACAATACTCCCCCACCCACCGTCAGGAGCCACTGCACCCATCCATGCCTGGACTGCGCCCAGAGTGAGGAACCCTTGTCATCTCACTGCTGCTGCTACTGTGATGCAACCCTCCACGCCAAAAGCCTCAGCTGCTGTTCCACACGTTGCTGCCTTGCTGTACCATACAACACCAGAGGAGCATTCTCCTGCGCTACCTACAACTTATCATGCACTTACCCACATCCAAATCTCACCGCACACGCACAGCCAGGACCCAATACCCCACTCCCTCACACTTGCACACTCCTATAACCACCTACATAACACTCTGCACTTGCATGCATGCGCCCAAACACCCGCTCACTTACCCAGTGCACCACAGAGATCTGGGACCTGCAACCACACAACAATGTCCCTGACCTACTTTTCCTCACAGTAATCTGGCGGAATTCTGCGTCAGCACCTAACATTGCCACAGCCAGCACCCCCGACCACAACATTGCCAGGCAAGACAGACTTCTTAAGCCAGGAAAAGGAATCACCATCATTCACAAGAATGCCATCAGCTGCACCACCTCCACGGACACGTCATCCTCTAACACGAACACCTGTTGTTACAGCAACTTCACCCTAAGCAGCTCTTTTATCGCTCAAGATTACTAGGACCATGTACCAACTTCATCAACACCATCACTGACTTTGCTGCAGCACTCGCCCTCAAAGCTAGCAATTATTACCTACCCAGAGACCTGAACTGTTACTTGCAAGACCACACCAAACCCAACTCAAAAGCACTCATTGAAGACCTTGGAAGCTTGGGCCTCTGCCAATGATTGAAGGGACCTGTCCACATCATTGGACACCTCCCGGAACTTATTTTCACCACCTTTGATAACATCGGAGTCTCCTGGGCAGACAAGGCCCACATCAAGTTCAGCATCTCCCTCCCAATTCAAAGCACATGCACAATTGACAGACCGGCCTGCCAGAACAGCAGCACTGGCAAGGGCTGGCGCATCACTCTCCACGCCCGCAGACCTGAACAAAGCATTAGCCTCCCCAAAACCAATCAAGAATTTCAACAATTTGATCGCCTCTTGCGCTGACTCCCTGGGCCCCCTCAAATGCAGTAATACAACAAGATCTAGAACCCAGGGCAGCTGGTACACAGAGGAACTCAGATTCTGCAACCAACTGGAGTGCAAATAGAGAATGAGCTAGGACAATGCAGAGAGGAGCATTTTTGAATCCACCCTGAGGCAATACCACCAAATGATCTGGAACAGAAACACCCACTTTGGCGGACTGCATCAATGCAGGCACCAATAGAAGCAAAGGGATTTTCACCATTGTGAAGGATTTTACCTCACCAGCGAACGCCTCCAACTCTATCACCATCTTGCAGGATTTCTACAACAATCTCTCTCAAGTCTTCAGTGACTAAATCATCATCATTTGCATGAACTTTATCCCGCAGCTGGACTCGACTGACCTCATCATGGCCTCCAGATTTTAACCAAAGAACCAATGTTAACCACATGGCTTACCATCCCCCTATAAGAAATCACCACCACCATGAAGTCCATTCACTCAGGTGACCCACTGGACCCCTGCCTTCACCCTGCCTTCTCCAGAGGACTGCAACCCCATAGCGCCATGCTCACACTCATTCTGAATGCCCCTACCTCTTCTACGACCTTCTCACACTCTTAAAAACACACAAACCAACTGTCATCCCTTTGCTAGAAAAAAACGCTGCGGGTCCTTCCATGCTCGCAACTACAGACTGATCTCCCTGCTACCATTCCAAGCCAAGGTCATACAGAAAAAAAAATCAACAGACGCCCCACTGACTGCCTCAACGCCCACCAACTACTCAACACCACTGTGCTTTCAGACCAAACCACAGCACAGAAAATGCCCTCATCGCTACCACAGATGACATCTGCTTGATTTGGATGGAAGAGACACGGTGGCCCTCATCCTCCTGGTCCTCTCAGCAGCGTTTAACAGTCTCCCACCCCATTCTCATTCAATGCCCGCATGACATTGGACTCCAAGGACAAGCACTCCAATGGATCTGCTTGTTCCTGAATGGAAGGACTCAGTCAGTCAGCCTGGCACCATACACCTCAGAAATGCGACCTCATCTGTGGAGTTCTGAAAGTATCCTCCCTGAGCCTAACCCTTTTGAGACATGATCCCTGTAGCCACCATCAGCATCCTTTCACACATCAACAGCTTCTCCTGCGCTGATGACATGTAACTCATTCTCTCCTTCATGGACAGGACATCAGGTGTCCAGATTAAGTTCAAAGCCTACATGACTGAAATTGCCCACTGGATGAATTGTCTGAAGGTGAATACCAACAAGATCAAAATCATTATTTTGGAGAAAATCAATTTACCGTGGGACTCCACATGGTGGTCAACAGAACTAGGACCTCAGGATTGTCACTGATAGCAAACTTGACATGACGGCCAAAGTCAACCCCATCCCCGCCTCATGCTTCCATACTCCATGCTGATGAAGATTTTCAAATGCCTCCAAATAAGCACCCAAATGATCACACAAGCCCTTGTCACAAACAAGCTGGACTATGGGAACACCCTCTATGCCGGGATCAATAAAAAACGCATCAGAAGGCTGTGGACTATTCAGAACTCAGCAGCTAGACTCCCTCTCAACCTCCCACACTGCAATGATATCATACTACAACTGAAGGAGCTCTACTGATTCCCCATACACAAATGAGCACATTTCAGACTCCTCATCCACACTTTCAAGGCACTACATAAGACAGGTTCAGCATGCCTCAACAATCACATCTGCTTTCACAAACCTTCCAGATACCTCCACTCATCCAGACTCCTACTTGGAAAACCAGATCCAGCCTCAAGCCTTCTTCTACAATGAACATAAAGCATGGAACAACCCGCCACAACTTGTTAGAGCTCCATCCTCCCTTCTTGAATTCCGCAAGAAGCTGAAGAGTTGGCTTTTCAAGTAGTCCCACAATGCCCTAGGTTTGGCTAGACTCACATCTGCAAGGATACCCACGGGTTGACAGTGCGCTTAACAAGTCTATATAACATAAAATAATATAAGATAGCACAACATAACAAATTCAGTACAGGATGCAAGTATTTATTCCTGCTACGTGTTTTCTACGCAGGTCTCTCCTTTCTTCATTCTGCAAGACTACCACTTCTGTCATCGCCCATAATTCAACACCTTTCTTCCACTAACTGTGGGGCAGTACTTCAGGCGATCGCAAATACATAACAGTGATCTGTTTGGCCACTGCTAATGACAGATTGAGAAACCTGGAGCTCACCCACACTGTTTTTGGTCCATGGTAAAGACCCAACAGGCATGCATACACTGAAGTAAACCAGCTCTACGCAATGTGCACTTCAGATCTCCAGTCACCTGCAACTAGAACCTGCTGTTTACTGGCTAGGACCATGTCATATGTATGAACTCTGATTCGGTCAGAGCATATCTAGAGTATGACTTCTCCTCCATCCCAGCTATTTTCTTTAGTTTGTTCACTGTAACATAGGTTCTAGGGAGGTAATTAAATTGTCTATACCTGAATCTCATTTTTCAGATACTTTTTTGCACCTGCTCTATGTCCCAATCCCATTCTTTATCTCAGAATTCACAACCTAATTCTTCATCCCATTTATGCTTAAAGGAAGTCAGATCAGTTTTAGTCATAGAGAGCACTGATTTGTAAATCCATGATTTTAACATGTGTCTGTATCAGTTCGTTAAGAGGATCAGCATCACGTCATGCGCTTGTGGGTCCATTTGGTATCCTCCCTTCAAATGATCCGTTGCTCGAGTTAGGACTTAAAAAAATCAGAAATTGGATGTCCGGCAATTTAGTATCTTTTGTCAGTGGAGCTAGTCAATTCATTTCCTCATCCCCAAAGCAGGCACTAACTGTAACATGCCAGCCCGGGTCCACCGCTCACATCCTGCGTGACTTGAAAACCCTCCTCTTGTCATGGGAAGACCCAACAGTTTCGGTTCCAGAGCAAACACCTCACGATTCTGTGCTTTCCTAACTAACTTTCTTCCAACAGCATATTTCTATAAACAGTAATCTGGGCAGTCTGAGGGATGACATGCACACCCAGCAGGAGTGCTGTCTGATGACGCAGTTCACCAACATATCTCACCTCTTTGTCTTATTCCTTCCAACAATCAGGCCACCTGCTGCAAAAGTGCTGAAAAACAATGAAGTTGAAAACCGAGTAACCCAAGATCCTCCTCTTGCGTCGGGCAGCATACAGTATTTAATGAGACTCTCTGCTGCCCCTCATTCAAGATCAGTTCCCTGAGTAGCGTATTCATGACTCTGAACCATGATTGTGGGATCCACACCTAGAGATTTTCCAAAAAATGTAGGACCCTAGGCAGCATAATCATCTTTAATAATGATCTCTGAGTTATTATGGGCAGTTTCAGTGTGTGTCAAACAATTACACAGCTTTCAATGCTCGTAACGCCCAGCCCAGGTTACCCTCCTATATATCCTTGTTTTCACCCAGATATTTAAACTCCTGTTATTTTATATTCTGCTCTTCCACAGACCTCTGAGCATTTTGAAGGTCCTTAGAAATGGGGAAATGCATAGTATTTCTCCCAGTTAGTGTAGAGACCTGATGTATCTTTCAATAAATTTAACATTTGCATGCGCTTCTCGGAAGAATAGGTGAATCTTGTCTGAATAAAGTGATATATTATGCTCATTGTCATGTAGTGTGATGCCTTTGCACAACCCTCCGTCCTGAATATGCTGATGAACAGTTCTACTGCCCGCAAAGACAGCAGGGGGGAGTGGACATCCCTGTCTGGTACCAGGTTTAATCTGGAAGGCTTCAGATACGTTCTGGCGCATTTGTACTCTAGTGTAAGTGCCAGCATATATTTGGGCAAGCCAAGTGTCCCATCCTTCACCATATTCATATGTTTCATTATAGCACAAATATGCCCACAGTGGATCGTGATAAAAGTTTTGCATAAGTCAATGGGGAATATCACCGCATGTGGTAGTTCTGCAGGGGGGTTTCTTCACAAATCCTAAAGAGTTGCCTTATATTTCAGGATGTGTTTCATTGGAGAATGAAGTCATCCAGGTAGTCGTTGACTTATTTTTGCAGATGTGGATGAAGGTGAAGGCCCAGGAATTTACTGTCGCATAATCTAGGTTCAGCATAGATATAGGCCTATATGATGCCACATTCTATGGGTATTAGGGAGCAAAATCAATAATGCCTTTCTAATCAAAGATGGCAGGGTTCCCTTCTCCAGAACTCCCTTACACATCTCAGCAGGGTGTGATGTGATCAGGTAGAGTTGGAGTTCTGCTCTTCAATTCCCTATGTATCACTAAAAAAAATTCTGAAGGAAGCATCATGGTCTAAAGGCTTTTTGATGGACATGGAGGCGTGTCGCAAAAGAAGAGGTTTAGAGAAATTAACGTCCTCGGTAACCATGAAAATACTGCAACCCTACTTGATCTGGAATTTAAACCATGGGGTGAGGAGACTGTGTATATTGCTTAGACTAAATAGATTGCCATTGAAAGATCTCACGGTGGGATGGCTCTAGTAGCATTTGTGATCTATGTCAAGGAGGGGTACAGTCTCTTACAAATGTTTTATTTGTTTGCCCGGCTCTTGCTGTTCCAAGGAAATTTTGGTGGAAACCCCTTTTTTTGCAGCTTAATATCAGAACTCATAGAGAGGCATTGGGTTTATGTTACTCCTCCCACAATGAAAGATTTTTTATAAGATTTTTACATTCTTTCAATCATTCTTGCAGATATTCTGAATTTGGTGTTTTAATTAATGATCAGGTAAGAATATGTTGGCAGAACTGAACTGGGAGATCATCCGTGCCAGTGGTTTGCAGCTTGCCAGCTCCTTAAGAGCTGCTTTGATCTTTTGTTCAATTATTGGTCCACCCAACATATCCCTAGTCTCATCTGCCATGCAGAATATAGTGGACCTCTCCAAGAAAGCTTCAATTTAAGCCACTGCAGCCCAATATATACCTCCATACAGTGTTGGATAAGTATCATGTTGATGCCCGATGTGTATACACATGTTCCCCTGCGTGATTTCTGATGTATTTTATGGGGCTGCCTCTGTACTCAGCTAGGACCAGCCAAGCGAGCAGTCTTCCACTTTTTCACCCTCCGAGTGTGAGGTTGTTACGTACTCTTTGTAATTGAGAGCCTTTAAATGTTCTACTACAGTCGGGTGTTTTTGTTTGGTTTCAATTAAATCTGGTTTTCAAGGTAGGTTTGCCAGCGCCTCTGTTTCCACTTCTCTGAGAAATTCCTCTATCTGTGTTAATTCCCCTTCAACACTCTTTTGACTCCCATCTTTTGATCCATAGAGTGTCCTCAAATCATCACTTTAAATCTTTCCCTTTCAGTTTAGATATGTGCAGTGTAATGTTGCAATGGAAGTAGTCCCGTATGACTTTGGTCAGGGGGGAGATGGATTCTGGAAGACCAGTTTAGAATCTCTAGGTCAGTATTAGGGTCAATTTCTTCCCCCAACTCATGCACATTATCAGTGGGTTATGGTCTGATAAATTTTGAACTGAGTTTTGCCTGTGTGCAACCCTCACCTCAACTTGTGTTGAGACCAATAAATTGTCAATTCTAACATGCAGGAGTGATTAAGTCATTTTGTGCCTGCATGCTATGTGAGCCTTCATTAGCCAACTGCCACCATATGGGTAGAAAAAGAACATTTCTCAGTAATAATTTTTTGCCTGCAATGCATTTCGAATATGTTCTTGGAGCAGAGTTGAGGCCAGAGGTAGTGCTTTGTACTGGTAGTGGCAGTTGCCGACAAAAAACCTGAGAAATGTTCTGTGTTTCACTGTAACTGGAATGAGGAATTAAGTACCCCTTTAATTTATACAGTACATCCAGTTCCCTTTCATAATCTGTGGATAAATACAGTGCAGTGCTAACATTCTAAATTTTTGTTGTTGTTGGCTTGTCGGAGGCCCAATATGGGATGAAATTCTTATTTCAGCCTTTCAGCCATAAATATTTTTAATAGATACCTTTTCCCCGTTTGATGGAGGAACAGTTTTTATTGCCCATTTTGGGTGAAGCTATGATATCTCCACTTATAGGCATTGCTGTGTGGATCCCTTTTTGGTGGGATCAAGGGTGGTGGAGATTTAAATTAAATTTTGTAACCGCTCTGACTAATCTGTAAGGCCTTGATATCTGTGATATTGCCTGGTGTCCTTGAGATGAAACTGAGAACGATAAAATTGTTTCTTTTCTTCCAGAACTACTGCTTGAAGAGTCTCCAGCTCCTACTTCATTCTCTCTATGTTTTCACCTGCATTAGGACCAAAGATGATGGAGCATGAAAATTACAGTTTTATTTTTTTTGTTGAGCATTAGACTTTAGAGAAGTCAAATGCTTAATAAACATCTCAGAGCAATCCCATGACAAAATGTATTTGTTGCCAGATCCACTGCACCGATGGCTGCACTATTTGCTTGTTTTGAAACAAGCTGTCCTTCATTGAGAATCTCAAGGAATCTTGTATCTTGTCATTCGTAAATCATCTGCAAAGTTATGTAAAGATTTCCACAGAGCCTTATCATATCTGTCAATTGGTGTGGGGTCTGGGGCACTCGTTGTTTTGAGGAAGGTTGCAGCAGAACCACAGACTTTCCTACCCGGTGTGTCCATCTTTTTGATCTCTCTTTCAGGAGAAATGGATGATTCTGGGCCTGAAGAATGTTTTTTGTGGACTGCAGAGACTATCACCAAGTCAGACTTTGGTTCTTGGATTAGGAAAACCGGGTCTAGTTTGGCTGAATTATATTTTTAAAGAAAGTTTGGTGTTGCAGACTTTATTGTGGCTGGAGTTGGGAGCTTTTCCTCTACCAGTTCGATGACAACTCGAAACTAAGGAAGAACAGTTCTTGCAAAGTCCCTTGGTGGTAAAGTGTCCATAATGACCGAGACTGTAGTACGAGGAACCTAAATTTAAATGTTAAGTTTTGCCACACCTTTGATGAGAATATCTTGGAAGGTTAAGATGACATCCACTGGGGAAGCACATAGTGGAGAGGCTGGAGGTGACGTTGGAGTATATTATCTGTGTTGTATGTAGATATACTTGGAGATGTAGATGCTGTTCTCCTAAGCTTATGTCCGTTAGGAGATTGACAATGAGGTGGTCAATTCTGGAATCCTCTGAACCAATGGCACATGGCTTCCTTGTGGCAAAGGTGATGTTGGTGCCCAAGGGCTAAAGATCGGTATGGTACCAGAGGATCAGTTACTGGTGGTAAATCTATGGCTTAATTCTTTTTTATTGGTTATTTAAAGATATGCCATCACATACTCCCACCTAAATCCACAGGCCAGTGGGGTGTGTATTGGTAAGCTGATTACAGTAGCCATAAAACATGTACAAAACCCACAAAAAAGAGGCAATGTCCCAATACTCTTTTCATTCTCCCCACCTGATCTGTGGTAGAGACATATAAAGCCAATATCACTTTCACCCAAATGATCCGTCCTGTGATTTTGCCTCTATGGTGGCGCAGTAGGTCTGCTTTGTATGTCACCCGTCTATTAGGTTGCTTGAATGCGTGTAATATTGAGGAGTACGAGCTATCTGGGACAGGTGAGCGCTCTGTAGTTTTTTGAAAGGACGTCAATGCACTGTGCCAAAATTCTCTCAAACCAAACTTCCTGTTTCTCCAGTACTACCAAGAGCTTCTTCATGCCTGGTATTTACAAAAGCCTGTGGAGCCAATTCCCATTTTCAGGTGCCTGTTCTTTTCCTCCATAGTGTTGCGATGCCTTGTCTCACAGTACATAACCCCATAGTACTGGCCCTCGCAGATTTCAGCCTATTTGGGAGGCCCAGTAATTTATAGGTAGGGAACTGTGGAATGTCTATATGGAATATGGTGTTGATGCTAGCTAGTACTTATTGTTCCAGAAGTGATGTAACTTAGGGCATTTCCATAGTAGGTGTGAAAGGGTGCCTGTGTTTCCACATTTCCTCCAACATTCAGCCAGGCTTACCAGATTCCATTTATTAACCCGTTCTGGTGTTTGATACAATTTCGCACCATTTTGAGAAGTGCCTCTATACCTTAGCTGCTTGTTGAAGAAATCCGTGCCGTGGTATATGTGTTCTCTCAAATCTTATCTGATAGCTTATTTGTGAAGGGGCGTTCTGGTTCCATCTTCCATCTTCTTTGTGCGGATGAACTATGCGGAGGGGTTTCTTTCTGTAAAAATGTGTAAATGTCCAAGAATGGATGTTTATCATTTTGTTTTGTGATGGCCTGTTTTTCTAAAGGCATTAAAGGCCTGGTAGTAGCAGCCTTTATTGTGGGATCTGTAACCCAGAGCCGTATTTGTAGATAAAGCAGGTGTTCCTTCTCCGGGAGGCCGTAATCTGGTTTCAACTGTTCGAAGGCCTGAATGCCCTGTGTGTAAAAATCCCTTACTCGTTTACAGTTGCCAAGCTGCCAACCTATGTAGGCTGTGCGTTTCCCAGGAGGTGAAATTTCAGAGTTGACAGTCAGGGGAATCATTGGGGAGGTATAGTTGTTATGCCCCTGGATACAGCTACCCTATCTCATACTTTCACCATGGCTCTCGGTAGCAGGTAAGAGTATCCCCCCCAGATTCTGCACTTCTTTGCCCGCCAAGCGACCTTCCATACATAAATTACAGTAATTTCCTGGTTCATGAAGCACCAGTCGGATGGTGCAATTCTGATGGATACAACTACCTGTGGATTCCTCACTTACTGAATTCTCCCCTGCACCAGCCCTCGACGGAAATCTTCTTCCTAGCTTTCGCACGTCGACGAGTACGTCACAATTGCCCACGCGACGCCGTCTGACGTCATACAGGCAATAAGAGGTCCTCGCCGACGTGCCGACGTCAGTTCCCTTTTTTCCGTGCCATTCTAACGACGGTTATTCTTCGAGGGAGCTACTGTTTCTACTCTGCGTAGTTACAGTTACTGTTTCTTTCTTCGAGAGAGAAAGCATGTCTCAAAGAAAGTCGGGTTTTAAGCCCTGCAATGAGTGTGGAGGCAAAATGTCGGTGACGGACCCACATACAGACTGTTTGTGGTGTCTCAGCTCCGACCACGACGTTGACAAATGTGACTCTTGTCAAAGGATGAACCCGAAGGCGTTAAAAGAGCGAGAGGTGAAGCTCTTTTAGGCGAAATCCAAGAAGAAGGAGAAGCGGCATCGACGCAAGTCATCTTCTCCGAAATCCCATCGGCGTCATCGTGACTCCCGGCGTCATCGTGAACCTCGGCGCTGGTCGAGTAGGGAGAGATCGCGTTCGAGGTCGCCTTCAGCTCGACGCCGAAAAACATGGGAAGTTAGCCCCACAATCTCTCCGCAGCCACAGACGCCTCTTGCATCTCCGGTATCACCAGTTTCGCCGACGTCGCCTTTGAATCCACCATCTGTGTTTGAGGTTCCTCAGCGTCAGGAGTTCTCACCGGCTTCTCAGACGCCGGGCCGGCACCAATGTCACCTCGAGCCCAGGCTCCACAGTATCCGTCTTGCCCGGCCCCAGGAGCCGACAGTTCCGCATTTTTAAATGCAATGTTTGCTATCTTTCAACAGATGGCTCCAGGTGGTGGACCGGCTGGCCCTTCAGGTCCATTGGCCTTCAATATGGGTGCTCCGGCTCCTTTACGACCGGCACCTTTCATGCCCTTCCTTCCGATGGGAGGTGTTGGCTCGCCGCCGGTTCCTATGGCGTCAACTTCACAGCCGGTGACGCCAAGTAGATCTGCTGGTCCGGCGCCGGAGCGTTCTCCTGTTCATTATACGGCGCTGAAGAAGTCCACGGCGCCGATGGACCCGATGTCAGATGGATCCGAGGATCGGCGTCAGGCTTCGACGTCGGCTGACGCCATGTCAACGCCAAGAATTGAGGCCAGGTTGCATTCAAGAAGGCTTGCTCTTCGCCTTCTTGAGGAGCAGAAGTATCAGAAGCAGGCATTGGAGGAAGGAGAGATTGAGGAACCTCTGGGGGATCTCCAAGGTTTAGATACGGCGAGTGGTTTGGATACCTCTCCAGAATGGGACTTAACATCTCCTGGAGAATATACAGAGGAGGCTGCTTCATTCCACTCTGTAATAAAGAAAGCAGCTGATTTTTTGGACCTTCCCTTGCCGGTGTCTGAGCCTAAGCCCAATATTTTAACGGAGGTTTTACATCATGCTTCGACGGTTGCAGAGCCACTTCTGCCCTTTAATGGGGCTCTGTTAGATCCAATTTTTGAAATTTGGAAGAAGCCGGTGTCATCTTCGGCAGTTAATAGATCGGTGGCTCGCAGGTATCGAGTGGCTCCTGCGGACCCAGGCTTTTTGTCCAGGCACCTGATCCCAGAGAGCCTGGTGGTTCAGGCTTCATGTTCATCTCGGACTGCCCCAGGTTCTTTTCCGGGAGTGCCTTCAGACAGAGACTCAAAGAAGATGGATCAATCTTCCGAGAAGGCTTTCTCATCATGCAGCATGGCTTTAAAATCTACTAATGCCACATGCATTTTGGGGAGATCCATCTACGCCCTAATGGATGAGATAAAGTCGTCCCATGCTGAGGTGCCTCAGGAGGTGTTGAGTCTGGTCTCCGATGCTCAAGCTGCGGCAACCCAAGTGATCCAGTCTGGGCTGGATACTACTGACTCTGTGGTCAGGGCTATGGGCACTGCTATTGCTACGAGGAGGCAGGCCAGGCTTCGTTCCTCTGGTTTCTCATCGGATGTCCAGTCAGCCCTGCTGGATCTTCCCTTCGATGGGGATAAACTTTTTGGATCCAAGGCGGACTCTGCCCTTGAGAGATTTAAGGAGAGTAGGGCCACAGCGAAGTCTTTAGGCTTGCAGGCCTCCTCTTCTGTTTCTTCGAGACTCTTCAGAAGATTTAGGGGGTTTGGTTGTGGCTCAACCTCCTCCTTTCAGGGCAGATTTCAACAACAACCCACCACTGCTCTCTCCTATAGATCGTACAGGGGGAGGGGTAGGGTCCGAACCAGGGGAGCCGCCCAGCAGCACTCTGCCTCTTCTTCTTCCTCTGGAGGGGTGCAGCATGGGAAGCAGCCTTAGTCTTCCACCAATTCCTTCGCACACCACTCCTGTAGGGGGAAGGTTATTGAACTTTCTCCGCAGGTGGGAGGATATAACATCAGACTCCTGGGTCACCAGCATTGTGGGGAAAGGCTATGCCCTTCCCTTTCGGGAGTTTCCTCCCCCCATCCCGCCCCTCCCATCCTACTGTTCAGAAGAGCATCTCCTGTTACTCCTTTCAAAGGGTGCAGTGGAGTTGGTTCCAGAGCAGGAGAGGGGTCAGGGTTGTTACTCAAGATACTTCCTGATCCCCAAGAAGGATGGTCGGTTGAGGCCAATCCTGGACCTGAGGATCTTGAATTGGTTCCTCAAACAGGAAAAGTTCAAGATGCTGACCTTGGCTCAGGTGCTTTTGGCATTGAACGAAGGAGATTGGATGGTGTCTGTCGACTTGCAGGATGCTTGCTTTCACATCCCGATACTCAAGTCGCACAGGAAGTATCTCCGGTTTGTGGTGGGATCGCAGCACTATCAGTTTGCGGTCCTTCCATTTGGTCTTACTTCAGCACCTCGAGTCTTCACAAAGGTGATGGCGGTGGTTGCAGCAGAGCTCAGAAGGAAGGGGATAGCGGTATTTCCTTACCTGGACGATTGGTTAATCAAAGCCAAGTCTCCGGAACTCGTGCTGCGTCACCTGCAGTCGACAACCCAGTTGTTGTTCGATCTGGGCTTTTCGGTGAATGTGCCCAAATCTCACCTGGAGCCCTCTTAGCACCTCCTGTTCATAGGGGCAGTACTGGATACAACATTGAATCGCGCCTTTCCTCCGCCTCAGCGGATTCAGGACATTCAGGCGTTGGTTCCAATGTTTTAAAGTGGAGCGGTCATTCCAGTCCTCAAGGTCCTACGTCTGCTCGGTCTGTTTGCTTCTTGCATTCTGTTGGTCACTCACGCTCGCTGGCACATGAGGGCTCTTCAGTGGTGCCTCCGAAAGCAGTGGTCTCAACACAAAGGAGATCTCGAGGGATCGGTAAAGATCTCCAGGGACGCTGCAGTGGATTTAAGATGGTGGGTTGCGGACAGCAATCTTTCTCAAGGAAGGCCGTTCTCGCAACCTTCGCCAATGACCACAGTGATAACGGATGCTTCCACTCTAGGGTGGGGAGCTCATCTGGGGGACCTGGAGGTCAAAGGTCATTGGTCTCCAGTGGAACAGATGTTTCACATAAATCTGTTGGAGTTGCGGGCAATACGTTTGGCTCTCAAGGCCTTTCTCCCTTCCCTTCGCGGTCAGTCGGTTCAGGTCTTGACGGACAATACTACCGCAATGTGGTATATAAACAAACAGGGAGGAGTAGAGTCGTACCTTCTCTGCAGAGAAGCTCTGTGACTATGGTCCTGGGCAAGGGACCATCGGATTTGCTTGGTAGCAAACCATCTGGCCGGAGTCTTGAACGTGCGTGCGGACAGTCTCAGTCGGCACTTCTCGACCGATCACGAGTGGCGTCTTCACCCAGATCTAGTCCGACAGATCTTCCACATGTGGGAATCCCTCGGGTAGATCTTTTTGCCACTCAGGAGAACTCGCACTGCCCGTTGTTCTGCAGCCTCCAGTATCCAGTGCAAGGAACGTTGGGGGACGCGTTTCAGATGTCCTGGTGCAACCAATTGCTTTACGCGTTTCCCCCCATACCTTTGATTCCTCGGGTTCTGAGGAAAATTCGCCAAGACCGGTCCCAAGTCATCTTAATAGCTCCGGATTGCCGAAGGAGGGTATGGTATTCAGATCTTCTCCAACTCTCTCTGTGCCCCCCGCTCCGTCTCCCTCTCAGGGCAGACCTCCTCTCGCAATCGCAGGGGCAGGTTTTACACCCCAACCTCCAGAGCCTACACCTTCATGCCTGGAGATTGAACGGGGCAACCTGAGTTCCTTTTCTCTCCCACCTAAGGTAGTGGATGTTATTTTATTGGCCAGGCGACACTCCACTAAATCTATCTACGCTAGCAGGTGGGCTAAATTTGTGTGTTGTTGTGGAGAAAGACAAATTGATCCCTTACGTGCCCACTTATCAGATGTCTTGTCTTTTGCTTTGTCCCTGGCACAGAGGGGTTGTGCAGTGGCTACAGTCAAGGGCTATTTGTCGGCCCTGTCAGCCTTTCTGTGTCTTCCAGACCAACCTTCTTTATTTAAATCTCCTTTGGTATTAAGATTTTTAAAAGGCCTCATTAATAAGTTTCCTCCCACTCCTTTCATTATGCCTCAGTGGGATTTAAACCTGGTCTTAACGTTTCTTATGTGTTCACCTTTTGAGCCCATGCATTCTTGCCCCATAAGGTTATTGGTGTTAAAGACTGTTTTCCTTGTTGCGATCACTTCTGCTAGAAGAGTGAGTGAGCTGCAGGCCCTTTCTGTTAAGCCCCCGTATACATCCTTCTATGTAGATAAGGTGGTGTTGAGGACCAAGGCTGCTTTCTTGCCGTAGGTTGTTTCACCCTTCCATATGAGTCAGACTATTGCTCTCTCCTCTTTTTATCCTCCACCTCATCCTTCTAAAGAGGAAGAAAGACTTCATTGTTTGGACCCCAGAAGAGCGCTGAGCTTCTTCATAGACAGGACGAAGGAATTTAGATTGGAGGGTCAACTCTTCATCGGGTACGTGGGAAAGAGGAGAGGAAGGGCAGTCCACAAGAGAACACTCTCCAGGTGGGTCATTCTTTGCATTAAGTTGTGTTATTCTCTGGCAAAGAAAGAGCCCCCGGATGGAATAAGAGCTCATTCCACCAGAGCTAAGTCGGCCTCTTTGACCTTGGCTAGGGGTGTTCCTGTGGTTGACATCTGCAAGGCCGCAACTTGGTCGTCCCTCCACACTTTCGCAAAGCATTACTGCTTGGATTCGGAAGTTAGGAGGGATGGCCATTTTGCACGGTCGGTGCTGCAGGATTTCTTGATTTGACCATTCAGGCACCCTCCACCGAGTGCGGTACTGCTTTGGGACTCTATGTACATAAGTGAGGAATCCACAGGTAGTTGTATCCATCAGAAGAACGAGTTACTTACCTTCGGTAACGCCTTTTCTGGTGGATACATTAGCTACCTGTGGATTCCTCACGGTCCCTCCCGCCTCCCCGTTGCCTGTCTGGTCTTATCAAGCTATCCTTGGGTGTGCTCCTCTTGGTAGTTGATGGCTTTCAAATATAGTGTATATATTTATGTATATAAGTTCATTTAAAAAAAAAAAAAAAAAAAAAAGAGAAAGGAGAGTTTGTAAGATTGCCATATATAGTATTGACATTTTTGGACTGATGTTTTTATCTTTTGGTGTAATTAAATGTTGTTATATGATTATTTGTTTCAATGGCCTATTCATCTCAGAGGCACGTAAAAAATGTTGGTACTGACGTCGGCACATCGGCGAGGACCTCTTATTGCCTGTATGATGTCAGACGGCGTCACGTGGGCAATTGTGACGTCCTCGTCGACGTGCGAAAGCTAGGAAGAAGATTTCTGTCGAGGGCTGGCGCAGGGGAGAATTCAATAAGTGAGGAATCCACAGGTAGCTAATGTATCCACCAGAAAAGGCGTTACCGAATGTAAGTAACTTGTTCTTCTATTACATATCAGAGTCGTGCAGCATAATAATAGTGAATTGGGGGAGGAAGCCTCAATATGTGTATCTTTTTTGCTGTACAGGGATTTTTACTATCCCATGTGAATCATTTCATAAAAAAGGCTGCTGCATTTTGTGAAGTAAACATGGGAAAGGCTGCAAAGGCACCGTTTGCATTGCATATAATGCTTTAGAAAACAATGGATGGCAGTCTTAGACTGATGCTGCTTAAATCGTGAACCTTAACTTAAGATCATTGAAGCTCAAAAGTGAGAGTTTCTCTGTGAACTGTGCATGTCCACTGCTTCACTTTGTAATCTATTCTTGGGCAGAATTAATTTATAAATGGCTGCAGGGTGGGCTTGCTACTGGGTTTGGGAGTGTGCTATGTACATTCTCGTGGGAGTATGTATTTTCTACTATAAAGCACTTTGGAAATCTTCGTTAAGTTTCAGCTCTTGAAGGAATAAGACCTCTAATGTGTCTGTTATTTCTGTAACCCATACAGGTGGGTTGGTGTGTTGCAACAGTTGAACCTCCGCCAACCTTGTAGCACAACCTACAGAGATAATCCACAACATAGATCACTCGGATTAGACAGACATTTGTAAGATCAACCCCCTGTTGCTGTTATAGAAATCACAAGAGGTGGGGAACAATTGCCTTGCCTCACTTGCCTTGCCCTTGACTAAAAGTTGCAGATCTCAATTTTTCTTCAATAACCCAACAGCGAGAAGAGACCAGGGAACATCATGCTGTACAAAACGCCATACCAGAACATAAAGTTTAACCATTCATAAAGTACCATGCAGCATCAATGCATTACAACATCGCATCATGCCATTCTTGTCAATAAGTCTGGCTTTTTTGTCCAGAGTCTCCTGCCTATCATTAACAGTGCTGTGTACAGCCATCAGGGGATATGTGAGGTAATAAATAAAACAATATGTATTTCCAACGAATGCATCATTTAGAAATAAAATTGAATTAAACGTAAATCTTTTCCCATTGTGCTGTCTGTATCCCTCCTCTACAGTCATTTTCATGGAACCGTTGCTGTCCCAAGCTCTTCTGGATAAAGGCTTCTCAATTGATTTTTCAAAGGTTAATTAGATGTGTATCATATCATCGAACCATTCGTGTTTTGCAGGTGCAGAATTCAGCTTTGACAATCTAACTGTGTCTTAGGCCATACTGCTTCTTGTGGCAATGTATCGTGCGTGGTCTTATAACCTGAACAGAAATCAATGTCTGCTTATTTAAAATACAGTACACTTGGCAAAAAGCACAAATAGTTAATTACTCATTTAGAGGGAGCTCATTCGCTAAATAATAAATAAAACTGATACCCCTGGTGACAAGGCCTCCTACCAAGAAACAGTACTACCACTTCATTTGAATACGTTCCATAGACTCAAGAAGATGGTGAATCCACTATGTGTTCAAGGTGCCTGCCCTGGTGGGTGCTAGAGAATGTAGTTCTCATTAGACCATCTCCGATGGAGCAAACATTCTATCTGGAAAGAAGTCGGTCCAGCAACCCAGAGATATAACAATTTTCAGAATACATATGAGAAGAAACCCACACGGGAAGGCCAGCCTGATGCTGTAGGTAATCCTGTCTCCACCATGAGCACCTCTGTTCCTTAAGAGCAAGTAGTTACTGCACCTCACCAACAGTGGACCTGGCTATCCTGAAATAATAATAATAATCATACATCAATTGTAGCATTAACAGAATATTAGCTAACCAGCATTACCCATTTTAGGTAAAAAAAACCTTTTTCCTTTGTATCACATGAGTGGAATGACCTTTCTGTAAAGATCTTAAACATAACATTATTCTGTATCATGACTTTCTTGGTCCACTTGAACCTGAGCTGGCAGAAACTCGGAAAACATGAGGTTAGGAAAATATACAAAATCCATGTAACTTTCTGAAATAAGATTTTTTTATGATACCTTCCACACTTTGATGGTGCCCTAATGGTGCACTGGTAAGACAACAGTGTCCTGCTGACTAATCACGAGATCCTGCCACAACTCACCACAAAGTGTAGTTGCTTCTATTTTTTTGATCATTTATAAATGTCACTACAGATCTGAGGTTTCAGTGTAACATAATAAAAAAGCACAATATGTTACCCAGGTAAATGTGGCTTATTTTGTTGATCTCAGAATGACAGAAGGCAGTGAGGACGCCCCCACAGTGTTAATCACAGGACCCTTTAGTAGATGCGTTAGTCCACTGAGATGCCAGACCAAAGGAAAGTCGTCCAAGCAATTAATATCTGGTGTGTTCCAATGGCATTAGTCAATTTGCACATGTAGTGTTATCCTTAATAGTCTTTTTTTAGACATAATCTGACCATGTTTACGAAAAACTGCAAGCAGGTGACTTGTTATTATTGAAGAGACCTTTTTAGGTTTTGCTTGCACAGCGCTTGCACTGTTCTTACGAAATCTCCTAATCTTCTTTATTTAAAAGAAAAATCTTAAAAGGTGCTTAGAACCTGCTCATTACTTCCCTTTACTTACTACTGGCTGGCTTCCACGTGGCTCCTACATCACCTTAATTACCACTGGCTAGCTGTCACGTCACTCTTGTTTCCTTACTGGTCAGTGCCTCCTCCTCACCTCTGTCATTGTCCTGTGGAGCCTGGACCAGGTAATGACTCTGGTGGCCAGTGTCCTTCCACTGGTTGCATGCTTATGGGGGTGCTTTTTATTTTTAATTACTGTTGTAGCACTCCATGAGAGTGCATATTTTTGTAGGCCATCTCATTTCCTCCTCTCGTCCTGGCTAGTAACCACCTCCCATACCACTCCCAAGTCCAGGTGCCTACCACACGTCCCGCTACCCCCACTGTAGTGCTTCAACTGCTTGCACAATTTAACCGCACCCTAGTAAAGCTTCTTTGGGAAACCATCCCATTTCCATTCTTCTTCTAGGTTCCAGAACACGTTCCTGATTTTCCCACTTTCACTCCTTTTTAAAGGCATGCAGAACATCGACAGACTCTTGAATAAAAGCTGTTCCTTGGAAACATCACTCTCTCAATAAATTCACCTTCCCCCCTAACACATTAGTGTCCCTTTGTCTTGTGCTGCACGTACCACTCCTACTGTGGTCTGGAGATGGGATTACCCTTGCCTCTCTCTCAGAAGTACTTTCCAAAACACACTTTTTGAGCACCATTGAAACATATTTTTGAATTGAGTTTCATAGCAGTGCCATTTTGGGCGCTGCTTTCTGCAAGGTATGTCCTGCTAGAGATGGTATGCAAAACAAGCAAGTTTCTCGGCCTTTCAGTGCATCTCTCTGTAAGATCAGTACCTTTTCATTTGCCTTCAAACAACATTTAAAAAAATATGTTTTTCTACTTGGAAGGGAAAAATGAAATCCCAAAAAAGTCATGTCTAACACACGTTCATCTCATCTGCTTTCAAAATGTGTTTTATTGGAATTTATAATTGGACACCTGTCCTCGAAAAGTTCAATTAGATAAAAACAAATTATCATAAGCAAAATAATAGACTTTGTTTATGGTAATTATATATTTGCTATGTAATAGACCAAGTACATCCTAAGGATTCTGGAGTCCCTGGGCCAAACGTATTTTGGGAGCCCCTGTTCGGAATTTGAATTTCTGATTCACTTTCTACTCTTCCATGCCTTCTTTGGCCAGACCACTGATAGTGCACAGGCACACTCATCAGAAATGTTAAAGGTGTTTACATTGAATATTCAGGGATAGTGACGTGTGTTTTCAATATTGTTCACAGGAGCATCTCACAAATATTGCTGCAAGTAATGTCTGTGACATCCTCAAAATTCCCATATGCGAGTTCCGGTTTTGATCTAAAAGAACTTTTTTTTTTTAATGGATGCTGGGTAAATCATAAACACATTACTCTACAAACTGTCTGTAATAGACCCTCACACATCATTCACATTAAAAATAAATTAAGGAATATGGTATTTAAAACAATACGTGTATGAACTACTGAGGGTCATCCGGGCAATATCTTTGCAGAACAAAGCTGGTTCTATTCGCCCCCCCCTGAAAGACTGGGGCCTGGGCCAGAGCCCGCTTTGCCCATGCCTTAAAACGTCTCTATAATAGATTTGCTTTCTTCATGCTCTTTACAGACTTTCTGAAATATTTCGTATGAAATGCAAATCGCCTCTCCACACCCAGCACAAGTGATCTGGAACGGTCTAAATTCTCTCCAAATGTTAACAGGAAACAATAAAAATATCCGTATTGACTAATGCCGTTTTTATTTAAGTAACATGCTAACTGTCAAAACTGTTTTATTATTTTTCGAAGAAAATTGGAGGAAGGGAAATATGTTGGCGTTGCCTTCGTATTTCATTTTCATACAGCACTGGGGAGAAAGGCTTTCATTTTCGCCTCTCCTTTCAAAGCGAGCATCATGCCAGGATGTAAGCATGGTGCACTGATCTCTTACCTGTAGAATGATGTTGCATCCCTCTGAGATGGCTGGTTTATCAGTGTGAATTAAATAGCTGTCTTGAAAAGGTGACTATCGTTAAACGCTGTCGCCATGGCCATTTAAAGGACATGACCTGCATAAGGAGTAAAAATGAAAATACATATACTTATAAAGTTATATGAGAACAAAATAGTTTAACAGTTCTTACGAAAGTGTATTATTAATAAAAGTGTGCTGGTGAAACATGTTAAAATGAAAAAGAGATCAAGGCTTTCCGTATTTCTTGACCGGGTGAATGTTACATTGATAGATGCTTTCTTTAAGCATCTGCCGCTTAGACGTTTTAACAAATAACAACGTAAAACTGGAAGAACTGCGGAGGGCAAGTGGAGAAAAAATGAGAGAGAAGCCCAGGCTTTAAGTTTGTAGCTTACTTAATGACTAAGGGCCTGATTACAACTTTGGAGGAGATGTTAATCCGTCCCAAATGTGACGGATATACCACCAGAAATATTACGAGTTCCATAGGATATAATGGACTCGTAATACGGCTGGTGGTATATCCGTCACTTTACCATCACTTTTGGGGCGGATTAACACCTCCTCCAAAGTTGTAATCAGGCCCTATATGTTATTACGGGCAAAACAGAAGTATCCTGGTCATGTACTGCTCGCAAATGGAGTAGTGAATGAAGTGTAATACACATTGTTATAGCACCAATAAAACAAAGCTACTGTACAGTTTTACTGGATAGCAAAAGTAGTTACAGCTGACAGCTATGGGTAACACAATTCAGTAGAAGACTGGTGTTCCAGATCTGTAAGGTGAGACATCTATGACGATCATACCGCCTGTTGCATAAAGGCTATAACAGGCTAAGCACCTTGTGCCCCTTTGGCTGCTAAATTCAACTCTGTAATTTTTGCTCCACCCCCAAGGCTTCTGCTCTCGTACAGATTACCTTTCTGCCTTTAGCCTATCAGCACTTCACAGGACCAGACGTCTCTCATTCATAGACCACTTGCCTGCAATAGGTCCTACCCTTCCTAATTGTTTAGGGTCCCAACCCAAATCTATCCCCTGCATCGCACATCTCTCTGAGTGCCAAGCCTACACGTCTAACCTTGTTTCTACAAATCATAGTACCAGTTCTACTAAGAATCCTGGTGCTTATCCCTTGAGTCTCAGTTCCATAAATGTTCACACCTTCCCCCAAAACCCTTTCTTTCACCTTCATTCACCATGCCAGTTCCCAAATCGTACCCACTCCATTTGTTTAGAGCCACAATCCTCAGGGATACCCCTTCCCCACACCAGGAGTTTTGCCTTCCTTGAATTCCACCAGCAAAATTTTTCTCAATCACAGTCTGGGAAGCCCAGTCTAATTACTGCAGTAATGTTATGTTGAGTATATTCCACTGACATATCACCAGATCACCTAAACCTCATGAAGAGGAACAAGAGACATGGAAAATAAGGACCCGGACAGTGGAAAGGAGTGGACAAGATATTAGTAGCAGGGAGGAACTTTAACAAATGTGTCCACAGATTTAGTCCATCAGGATTTTTTACTTTTGACTAGCCGGTTTCTGGACTGGTCCGGTTAACAAGATTCAATACCTGAGTCTCACTCACAGTAAATTCACAGTTATTGGACAGAGGCTGTTAATTGACAGTGCCTGCCTTTTAATCTAAGGCCACTGCTGCACAGCTAAGGTAAGAGGCTCTTGGCTGGTTACACATGAGCAAGTGTGTGCAGGCTGCACGTGTGAGACTACAGTTGTGGGCAGCTCGGTACCTGCACACAGGTAGCCTGTTGCAAAAGAGTCTCTTCAAGCACTGTTAATGACCTGGCGTAGGCCTTTTAGTATGAGTGGGCGTCTACAGTGTGGGTCTGTAGTGGTTAATGAGGTCTATCATGATTTCCCTGTGTACGTATTACAGACACAATCTGCCCAAAAGCATAGTTTTAAGCTACTTATGCCTATGAAGTCCAGCGAGGTAACAATCTGGGGTAAAACACGCAACCCAGATTATGAATCTCCAGTCCCTAACATTCCAAATGCACACCTAATGGTACTTTACGATCTGTCATATTTCTCTGGCTCAGCCCATAATCAGATTCCAGGCCTTTGTCCCATTTACTGGGCTGAGTTGAGATCAAATGCTTCCCCTCAAAAAATGCCAATTAACAGTGCCCAGTTCCTGGGAAAGGAAAGGGTTTGGGAGGATATCTGCATCTGATAACTAGTGTTATCACACTGCACCTGTGCCAGGACAGTTTAGGGCCACTGGAATGAAGGAGGAAACCCAGGCTCTGGAGCCAAAACAGGAGAGGTTCCCCTCTGAAGTTCTGGCGGGAAGGAATCAAGCACTGCTCATCGAGGGGCAGAGTTGAGGCTCTCAGGGGAACTCTTACCAGAGACAACTTGCAGATGCAATTCTGGATTGTCCCAGAATGCTTTGCAGGAAGTTTGGGACAGGGGTGGAGGGATAATGTGACATACAAGGATAGGCCAGGGATGCCCGGTTCCCAAAATGTTCTACCCCCACTTTACAAAGTTGGGGGAATGGACCTACTGAGGGAACTATGACCTAGGACTTCTATGTACTGGCCCTTGACTGTGCTGCCACCGGGTGCCCTTCAAGAAGCAGGGAGGCTGTGAGGCATGGGAAGTGCAGCAGATAGGGTATTTTGCTGTGCAAGATGCCTTAATCAACATGAAAACAAGCAGAGGGCAGTTCTGGCAAACAGAGAAGTAAAAATGCAACTCACCAAGCAAAGTGTCCTTTAAAGGCCAGGGCTCCTGAAGAAAATGCTCCTATTGGCTAGGGATGGCGACTAGGAGCAAAACTAGCAAAAGATGATGAAAACCGGCTGCATCAGTCGAGAGATATGTCTCTTTGAAATTGGCCCCCTTGAAGATAAGAAAAATGAGCAACCAAGAGTGTGGTGCTTTGCCCGATTCCTTTGTAACAACCCTGGGGTGGGGAGAGTCCTGGCGTCTGCATAATGTTGACCATAGTGGGAAACAAAAAGGAAGATGCTGCCTCCAGCACTGGAGCTGCATGTGGGAGCTGACAGGGATGCATGGCCTTGGGGATCCCCAATGGCCCTCACCAAATGGCTACGTTTGTGGATGCCCCGGATGGGACAGGAGCACCCAAATCAAAAAGACAGACACGTGGTGAGAGGCTGCAGCAGCGTAAACAAAGCAGGCAAACCTGACAATAAAATATGCAGTGAAATGGGCTCTGTGTGTCCCTTACAGCCTTAATCCCCTAAGTTTTGTAGTGGCTCTAAAAAGCATATGTGGAAACCACCAATGTATTTTAAACATGCTGTGAGGTGCTGCAGGAGGTGCAGCAGCCCCCTCAGAGAGTGCCCCAAAATTCACTGCAAGTCGCTGGGGGCATGGAATCCGCGATCCTCCTGGACAGTTTCACCTTTGATTGAAGAGGCAGAGGTTTTGCGCTTTCTTTCTGGAGCGTGTGGATCCTCTTTGATTCATCCTATCACTCCACTTTGTAGAATGTAAAGAAAGAATCTAATGCACGTCTTCAGTTTAAAACTGCTTTGTTGACAACACCGGTGATAATGCAATGTTGGCTTTTATAATTAATACTTTCTAATAACATTGTTCCCATTAATTCCAGTGGTGTTACACTGACAAAGTATGACATGTGGTCATTGGTATTAATGTGGCGACACCTTGACAAAGCCAATACTCCTACTTTAGCTAAACTGGCACTCCCTTATATTGTGATGTTGCATCTGATATAGGTGGGGGGGTTACCATGGGTTACCCCTAGGGGTGTAATGTGATATCTATCTGAGTGCATATATTTGTCATTTTATTCATCATATTTAGAGTGTGTGTGTGTGTTAAACAGAATTTTCCATTTTAAAAGAAAAAGCACTGACTGGATATTAATTTAATGAGTGTTGTTGCATGCCAGAAAATTGGGGGTACTAGTCCTCTCACCTCCGCTAATTAGGCCTTTGTCTGCTCTGCTTCGCTACCCAGAGAAAGTCAACTGCTACAATGAAGTACTTGGTTCCCAATAAAAAAGATAATTGACTGACTCACATCTGTTACGACTAATAACCCAGTTTCTTACAGAACTTTTTGGGTGTAGATGTCTTTCCCAAAATGGTAGTAACTGCCAAGCAGAGCAGTGGGACATTAGGAGTGGGGTGCCTGAGTGGCACATACAAAGAGAGCCCGAGTAGGAAGGGGGTAGAAGATGTTGCCTAAAGGATGATTGTGAGAGGATTCAGGGCTTGCTAGTAGTTTCCTGACTTCTCCCTCCATCCTGGTAGATCCCTGTATTTTTTAGGATTATGCCATACAAATTGTTTCGGTGAAACCTATAAAATGCTTTAAATGCACAAAACAATTTGACACAAATGTGTTATTTTTCAAACGTTTATCTAATTTTGTATAACCAAAGTTGCTTTATTTACACAATTACTGTATATTTACCTGCAATGTGGTGCTTATATTGAAAAAAAATATATATAATTTTGACCAAAAACCACCAAAGATACACTGCAATGGAATTAGCAGATACCACCTCCTCAGCTCTTCGCGGTGCCTAAATTTAGTGGCACAGCAGGATGACATTTCAATTAGTGGGGGTGCTACGTGGGCCGAACCTCAGTTATAGTGGAACCCCCGTCCGCTGTACACTTAGTGCTTGCAAAGACTCCTTCCATTACTAACACTTGTTCGGCTCGGAATCCAATCAAACGTCAGGCCTTTAAAAATAAATGTACTACTGCAGCATTATCATAGAGCCGGCTCAGACTGCATAACACACTGCATTCTGCAGAGCTGGTGGCCTAATTTACTTCTGCCACAATCCAATTTATGTTACAGTGCAGAAGATAAAAGAGATCAGATTTCTTAAAAGGATCAATACTTACCCATTTATCTTACGCCAACGCAATAAAGGCAAGAAAGCTAAAAACAGAAAGATAAAACCACTCTGAATAAGGATGTCCAGAAGTCAGCAGTGCAGTATTTAAACAGCATAGCGGCCTTCTTGCACTGGAACACCTTGGGGGTCAGTTAGACCTGATAGATGAGATTGGCGTCTAAAACACCCAAGCGTAAATCGTATTTATGCAGGGTTCCTGCAGTGGTTTTGGGCCCGATTTCCTGATTTGTGCACCCAATAAAGCATGCAAATGTTTTTGCGTCTGATAGCAGGCGTGGTTACCTCAATTTGTATGTGTTTTACACCTACTGATGGGAACAAACAGTGCAACATATGCAAAAAAGTTACCAAGCATAATTTCCACCTGTCTTATAACGTGCACCAATGCAATTTAGACCCAAATACCATTTGCATTGATCTAAATAACCTGGTTCATGTCAAAATGATTCCATGATTTAAAATGACAGAAAATGACACCGAGCACCATCAATGATGTGGTGAGTAAAGGAAACTGGTTCAACCAATCACATATTTGCAGTATGAAAGAAACGTTATACATGATCCCTGTTACACAACCCACCCTTCTCACGCCCTCAGCCCCCAGCAAGCGATTTAGTCAAGGAAAAAGCATAGGAAGCAGGAAGGAAAAGTTTCACTGCCAAATTCTGTTATTTTCTTTACTCACCATAATAGTTAACTTGTTTGGCATGAGTGCCACAAACACAACAGCTATGTTAAACTGCTCAAAGAAGGCAATGGTTAACCAAATATGCATGTTTGCACCTTCTGCTACAAAACTAACACAAATGCACTAAATACAAGGAATAGTCTAACCAGAAGAACACCCCTAGGGCCAACGAAGACCGACTCAAGGCCAGGAAGGCCAGGAAAGTCAGGAAACCATCCGCACAGGGTAAAGAAAGAAAAACACCACAGCCCTAGGGCATAGAACTACCTGCTAAGGTTAGAGAATTATCTGCCCGGGGTGAAAATTATAGTCATGTGTAAGGTAAAACAAATTACATTCTTCTAGACAAGGGGCAGACCCACCCAAGGCAAATCGAACAGCTACCCATGGGTAAAGAAAATGTATTTTCTGGGTTCCGAGCATAAACATTAAGAGAGGGAATCAGATTCACCCGATGTCAGGGAATGCCTCACCCTGGCAAGGGAATAACTCACACAGAATTAGGAAGCTTCGGCACAGGAAAACAGAATGGTCTGTAAAGAAACCCTATCTGACCACGGCAAGGGAACAATTTACTTCCAATGTTACACAATCCTTGATAGGTAACTTTTAGGAAAATATTACGCTTACCTCCTATTTTAAGCCGTCCTCCAAAGTATGAAACAAACCAGCAATGTACGTAGGGAGAAGCTGTCCCATTGGCTTCTGTTCGTCAGTGCTGTACAAAAACAAGAACAAAATACATTTCTTAAGAATTTTCATTAAGTACATAAAGATATACTTCAATCACAAAGGTAACAAACAAAACAGTGCCGAAAATACTGAGCTTTATAGAGGTGAATAACGTTTTTAAGTGTACTTTTAGATGTCATTTATACATTCAGTGTAAACAATTTTGTTAACCTGCCAAGGTAACAGTTAAGTTCACTTGTATAACTGAACTCACATCACATAGCAGTCAGTTAAAAACTATGAACGTTCATATCATTTTCACTTCTCTCGCGTTTAGTCGTGGTCCATAGAAAAAAGCAGGCCTTCCTTTTCAGACTACAAAAGTAAACAAACACAAATGATGGAAGGAATGCAGAACCAATCAAACATTCACCCCCAGTCACAGATCTGGGTTTAACCCATCAATTCGTTTGCTCACCATACCTTCTCAGTTTAGACACAGCCATATGCAAATCAGTCTCGACCCTGTTCCCCATGGGAACAGTCCAGCTTGAACTGCCAGGCCACGTCCTCCCTGGACCAGAAACAAGCACCCTGGGACTTGTTTCAGAGTATCACCCTTCATCAGCAAGGCTAGCATGAATCCAGTGGAATAGTGAGCCCGGGACCCACGGCAGGGGATCTTTAAGAAAGAATGGTTAGACTTTCTTCCTGAATGGGTGACGATGGAGCTTCAGTTCAACTGATGAGCATGATTCTCACCAATTCTGATTTAATTATCTTAAGAGCTCAAGTTTATCATCTGTGAATCACAGATTTTTTTAACTGTGTGAAATCCTGGTGACATTTTTGAGTTCTAGTCGTTTACATATGGAATCTGTAGGGTGGCTGAGGAATGGAAGACATTTGAGAAGAAATTTTGAGAGGGCTTGATGACAGCTGGACTTGCATCTGGAAGGATGGGACTACTGCAACCAATCTAACTGAGTATGCACTAATCCAAGTAGCCCTTGTGCCTGTCCTCTATGTAACTTTGTGGCTATGGCTAGGACAATACAACGGCTCTATGATAATTCTGTGTCATTTTGCACACCTAACACAGATTTCTTGCACCTTAATTTACACATCGTCCCACCTAGAAACCTTAAAATGTTTTAAAGGAACTATGTAAATCTCTTGTTGCACAGAGAGACAAAGTCAGCATGTAGTAGTTGTATGGAAGTTGCATTTAGGGTGTTTTCTTCAATCAAAGAACATGTGCATTGAGAGACAGTGATCTAAAGCAAGAACAGATTGCTCCTCTTCGGAGTATAGTTGTAGTTCTGATGTGCTATGCATTACACAGCCCACAGCATCCATATTTTTTGACTGCTGCAAAGCAACATGGGTAGTGCAGAAAAGCAACAGAGACTAGATTTCACACAGCTGCTACACCGTTAAAACTGTGCAACAAATTATGCAACCAGCAAAATCAATGAGGTGCAAGTCTGCTTACTTCGCAAAACACATTGCTGCATACCTAGGTGATATCACTTGCAGACTTGGATTTGCAAACCCAACCTCTGACATTCAGATTCATATTGGTCTAGCTCTCCCCAAGCACACTTTTGTTTATTTATTGTTTTTTATATAACATTACCCTTTTACTTCACATGCCATCAGTTCACTTTCTAATCAACAGCAACCATGAGACTACAGTCTCTAAAATACAAGGATCGAGGGGTACATAACAGAATTATAAAATTATGTAACTTTTAATCCCTTAAGAGATAAGAATTCTCCCCATACATTAGTGCTGAGACCTTGGGCTAGATGTATCAAAAGGTTTTACCCATTCTGGGTCTATGGGAAAATGCTTTCGTACATATGACTCCTTGTTCGATTGTTTGCACAGATCATGCTTAAGCCTTCATAACATATTTTCCACCAAGGATGTTCAGGCAGTTTGTGTCCTTTGTTTTTCACATGTTGGGGATTCTAAAGGTACCTAGGGTTTGTGTTTCCCCCGAGGGAACGGAGAAAATAGCTAAAAGATGCTGTGCAAAACAGGCACCAACAAAAGATTTGCTGTGTTAAAACTGTCCTTTTCTCGGCTTTCAAACATAGCTAGAGTTGTTTAAAAACATACTTTCACCACAGTTTTACCAATTTTCCAAATGGTTGTCAAGATTTCCTCTTTTACACATGTTAGCAATTTTGAATTTTTTGGGTGAAAGGGGCGTAACATCCATGAGTGAACCAGGATGGCTTTCCTTTTCTGAAAAATAGACATATTTCTGAATTCAGCACGGGGGCATTTGTACAGACCGCTCACGGTTTTGTTATAGAAACTAATGGGTGAAATGAAAAAATAGTGAAGGTAGGAAAAAAGAAATGTCAGAAATATTTGAATCTACAATTTTTCGCATTAAGGCTTATCAACAAAAGTATTATACTGTTATGTCTGTCAGACTCCTACGGTGGAAGAAATATATAATTTCTATGGTTTTTCAAATACACACAATACCCAGACCTATGAAACAAGCTGCAACTCATTATGATTTTCCAGTGTGTTTTGACCATGTATCAATTCATAACGTAAAACTGAATTCATTATATAGAGGTATGAAGGCAAGCCATACTCTTTAGAAATAGATCATAGAAGCTGAAAAAAGGTGTTATTAATACCACTCTGAATTCGGAGCTATTGATAATACTTACGGCCTCATTACGAGGCTGGCGGTCCTAGGACTGCCAGGCTCAGGGTGGAGGATGGACGCCGTGGCTGTGATGGTCTTACTGCAACATTATGAGTTAGGCAGGCAGACCCACAGGTCCTGACGGGTTGACGGCAGTCTTGGTAGTAGTCAGCCAGGGCGGTGCTGAACTCAGCGCCGCATGGCTGATAACAACCTAGTTCTCCACCAGCCTTTTAATGGTGGCACCGCGTAATGAAACGGCTGACAGAGAAAAAGTGCTGGGGGCCTCGGGGGGCCTGCATTGCCAATGGTATGGACAGTGCAGGCGCCCCCCTGCCCAGCATCTTCAGAATGCCCTCTGTCTGCTTTGTAGACAGTGCTCATGCCATGGATGCTGGTCAGCCCGCTCTGTGCTACGAGATAGCACTCGGCTCCTTTAAGGGAGCCGAGTCCTAGCTCATAGCACTATTGCCATGTGTCTGACCAGCAGGAATGCTCTATTTCAAGGTTTCCGCCGGTCAGCCTGGTCAGACCGGAGGAAACCTTGTAATACGGAGGGTGAGGGGGGATGCCAACGCCATGGCAGTGGCGTCATCGCTGCAAGTTTTTCGGCCCGGCGGTGGGACCGCCAAACTCCTAATGAGGCCTTAGGTGATTCTCAGGAGGCTTCACAAAATGTGTTCATTTGTGCACACTGACTTACATTTGGAAGCCAAGAATGTAGAGAAATTCAACAGGTAATAATAAAAGGCCTCCTATGCTCCGCTCCCATTTTCTCTCAAAAAACAGTACACCACATGAAAGAATTGGCTTATTGCAAAGGACATGAAACGCCCATGAGCATACAATGGAAACGTCAATTTTTTTTATTTGAAGTGCATCCATTCTTAGGATAGGATAGCTATGGCATTTGGGTCTGCGGTTGGCTGGCACCCGCGGTAACCTACCCACTCAAGACATTTTTTAAAGGTTTATAAAACAAAGATATTCTCAGACTCTGTCAACCCAGATTGGAGTGTTGATGGACGATACAACCAAACTCACTCTTTCGTTTTGCAAAAAAGACCATCCCAACGCTATGCTTCATCATTGGGTTTCATCCTGGGGTCATGAGTGCCAGGATGGGCTCAACCAAAGTGGAGGGAGCACTTAGGTATTACTTGTTGTGTAAGAGAAACTAGAGAGTAAAATATCAAGTTGCACACTACAGGGAGTGCAGAATTATTAGTCAAGTTGTATTTTTGAGGATTAATTATATTATTGAACAACAACCATGTTCTCAATGAACCCAAAAAACTCATTAATATCAAAGCTGAATATTTTTGGAAGTAGTTTTTAGTTTGTTTTAATTTTAGCTATGTTAGGGGGATATCTGTGTGTGCAGGTGACTATTACTGTGCATAATTATTAGGCAACTTAACAAAAAAAAATATATACCCATTTCAATTATTTATTATTACCAGTGAAACCAATATAACATCTCAACATTCACAAATATACATTTCTGACATTCAAAAACAAAACAAAAACAAATCAGTGACCAATATAGCCACCTTTCTTTGCAAGGACACTCAAAAGCCTGCCATCCATGGATTCTGTCAGTGTTTTGATCTGTTCACCATCAACATTGCGTGAAGCAGCAACCACAGCCTCCCAGACACTGTTCAGAGAGGTGTACTGTTTTCCCTCCTTGTAAATCTCACATTTGATGATGGACCACAGGTTCTCAATGGGGTTCAGATCAGGTGAACAAGGAGGCCATGTCATTAGATTTCCTTCTTTTATACCCTTTCTTGCCAGCCACGCTGTGGAGTACTTGGACGCGTGTGATGGAGCATTGTCCTGCATGAAAACCATGTTTTTCTTGAAGGATGCAGACTTCTTCCTGTACCACTGCTTGAAGAAGGTGTCTTCCAGGAACTGGCAGTAGGACTGGGAGTTGAGCTTGACTCCATCCTCAACCCGAAAAGGCCCCACAAGCTCATCTTTGATGATACCAGCCCAAACCAGTAATCCACCTCCACCTTGCTGGCGTCTGAGTCGGACTGGAGCTCTCTGCCCTTTACCAATCCAGCCACGGGCCCATCCATCTGGCCCATCAAGACTCACTCTCATTTCATCAGTCCATAAAACCTTAGAAAAATCAGTCTTGAGATATTTCTTGGCCCAGTCTTGACGTTTCAGCTTGTGTGTCTTGTTCAGTGGTGGTCGTCTTTCAGCCTTTCTTACCTTGGCCATGTCTCTGAGTATTGCACACCTTGTGCTTTTGGGCACTCCAGTGATGTTGCAGCTCTGAAATATGGCCAAACTGGTGGCAAGTGGCATCGTGGCAGCTGCACGCTTGACTTTTCTCAGTTCATGGGCAGTTATTTTGCGCCTTGGTTTTTCCACACGCTTCTTGCGACCCTGTTGACTATTTTGAATGAATCGCTTGATTGTTCGATGATCACGCTTCAGAAGCTTTGCAATTTTAAGAGTGCTGCATCCCTCTGCAAGATATCTCACTATTTTTGACTTTTCTGAGCCTGTCAAGTCCTTCTTTTGACCCATTTTGCCAAAGGAAAGGAAGTTGCCTAATAATTATGCACACCTGATATAGGGTGTTGATGTCATTAGACCACACCCCTTCTCATTACAGAGATGCACATCACCTAATATGCTTAATTGGTAGTAGGCTTTCGAGCCTATACAGCTTGGAGTAAGACAACATGCATAAAGAGGATGATGTGGTCCAAATACTCATTTGCCTAATAATTCTGCACTCCCTGTATGTATGGTGTGTGAATTTGCTAATAGCGGCTAATTAGTGCATATTGAAAAAACAAGGAATCAAGCTGTGTAGATTACATTAATTTATGTTATGTTTATGTTTTTATCTGCCAACCATTACTATATGTTTGCTCTGTTCTGGCTATGTAAGCAAGTCTGTTATGGGTTTCCTCTATACCAGACTGACAGGGAAAGGACAGATAATAAAAATCTGATAAGGGTCATTGATCAGTCCTGGGGAAGCTGTGAAACCATGGTGACCTTAGAAGGCTGAAACGTGTCAATACAAGGGATGCTTGCATAATCACATCAAGAGTCATCCATTACAATTTATCTTTTAATCTTACCAGTGGCATCCAAAATGAAGGGATACATTGGCAGCTAAAAGGTGTTTTGAATTGAGTCTGGTGGTCAACAGGCTGTCAGACTTGCGGTGGCGGTCAGACCGCCGTGGTTGTGGCAGTCCGAACACCACATTACCAGGATCGTCAATACTGACGTTATGACGGCAGTGCACAATGTAAACGGTCAGGGCAGCGTTGAAGTCAGCATTGCCCTGCTGATTACAACCTTGTTCTCTGCCAGCCATTTCATGGCGGTACAACCACTATGAAAAGGCTATCGGAGAACAAGTTCGGGGGTCCCCCTGCAACCCCCTGCACTGCCCATGCCTATGGTAGTGGAGGTGCAGGGCTCTCCCCTGCCCAGCACCCTCGATATGTGCACTGTCTGCTGTGCAGACGGTGTGCAGTCTGAGGGTGCTGGTGCCCCCTGCGTGCGGCAGCTTTGCCGCCGGCACTATTATGAGCCAGCGACAATGTGGCTGCACCATTCCCAATGGGCTGACAGGTGGGAACCTTGGTTCCTGCCCATCAGCCCAGTGGGGAAGTCGTAATAGGGTCGGTGGGGGGACCGCCACCTCAATGGCAGTCTCCTCACGACTGGTCTGGCAGTTTTGTTGACCGCCAAACTTGTAATCAGGCCCTAGATCTGAGAATACCTCTGTGTTCTATAGATTGGGTGGGAAGCAGTATCCACCGACCACTCTTGGT
This sequence comes from Pleurodeles waltl, assembly GCF_031143425.1. Taxonomy (NCBI): domain Eukaryota; kingdom Metazoa; phylum Chordata; class Amphibia; order Caudata; family Salamandridae; genus Pleurodeles; species Pleurodeles waltl. Next base: position 871,040,119 of record NC_090448.1, read on the forward strand.
CCTTTTCCCCCAATTAATTGCATTTTTTTAAAGTTGACACCCAGGTGGACTCTAGGTTGGTGTGGCTTGTGTTGGTTTCACTACTTTTTCATACCAGAATACCCTGCCATCTTCAAACTTTGGCTAAACCCAAAGAATGTCCTCACATTGCTTTGAGGGAAGGTGCAGGGACCATTCTTTTGTTGTAATGTATTTGTAGTATGCTTGGTTTAACATTTAAAAACTGATAAGAAATACTGGAAGGGAAATACCAACAATCTTTTTTTAAGCCAATAAATACTAATTTTTCAGGTCTCAAATGCTTACTGTCTCAATTATTACCACAAGTGTGGGCCTCTGGTTTGGGGGAATGCTGTGATATAGCTTCCAAGAGTGCCTCCAAATTAGGGGAATCCACCATGTGCAAATTTGGTACAGCGTTCAGCATCAGTTTGCAGCAGGACTGCTTGAGATGAAGAGAATGTTGGTAGGAGGGTGGTCTGATGAGATATCACTAATAAAAATATCAGCAACAAAAACATAACCAAAAATATTGAGAAAGAAGTGATGGACTTTGGTCTGGTCATATTTACTATTCTCACTCCAATCTGAGCAACAGTAGGAAAAGTGTTGGGCTTTGGAGGGGTCCCAGTTTAGTTTATTGTACAGATGTTTAAATCCATTACAAGTTAACTAGTGTCAATCAGTTACAACACATAAAAAGCCACTTCATAACACATGCACAGTTTGAAAGCCCTGTATTGCCATTAAAACACAGCACTAATCCCAAACTATATGATCACAATAAAAACTTGATTACATTAATTAAGTACATATGGGAGCAGCAAAAAGTTCACCAATGCAGAATGGCAATACATTTGTATCAAGAGGGTACGTTTAAATAGAGACGTAAAATCCAAACTACACAGATGTTTGCATTAGCCAATAGTCGCTGCTTGCAGTGCCCCTAGTGAACCTAATTAGTGCAACATTAATAAATCTGGTCAGCGAGACATTCAACATCATATTATCTGAGTCCAGAGACGCAATTATGGCCTGCCCACAGGAGCAGACCCCCAATTCGTTCCACTTATCCCGCAGTAGGAATCTACACTGCTTCAACAATGATGGGCACAAACATACCACATGTTCGAAAGATTCCTCCCAGCTGTCACAGACCCTGCAAGTTACACCATCTGCTAGCTGCCACCAGTTGGGAAGATGCTTCTAGGAAGCCCAGTCTCCCAACCTAAGGGCCATGAATTTCTCCTTAAGATGAATACCATAAGTACCAGGGGGGCTCCTCCATTAGGGCAGAGGAGTGTCACCCCCCACCAGCAGCGGCAGCTACACATCCTTTTCAAGAAAAAAAATAATAAACTGTGTTTATTATCTTTTTTTTTTTTTTTTACAGGTGAAAATTTACATTACATACATTCGTCCAACTCGTTACATGACCTTTTACATTGATACTAGACTAATTGCTAATAGCATAGACATTTTTACATTTAAAACCTTTTAATTTTCCGCCTTCAGCTTCCCCTCCCCTCGACTTCATTCATCAGCATATTGGTCATTTTGGCCCATATCCCCTTATATCTTTTCATGGTTCCTACCCACTGAGCGTAAAAGTTTTCTTTAACCCTGGTAGACTCCATTTTCGCCTGCCATTGTATGTATGTCGGGGGAACTGTTGATTTCCATACCCGTGAGAATAAGTAATAAAGCTATTAGAGTACCCACTATAATTGTTTGTCTACATGAAATTGACAAGTTTGTATCCTGCGTAATGTCCCAGAGAGCCACTAATGGGGTAGGGGCAATCTCATGGCCTATCCAGGAGCTTAGCCTCTGAAAAATCAACTCCCAGCTTTTAGCCAAAAATTCACAAGAAAAACACATATTAATCCAGTCCCCCTGAAATTTTTGACAGCGTGGACACAAACCTGATGTCTCTGGATACATTTCTTTTATTTTAGCGGGGGTATAATATAGCAACCACTTAGAGAACAAAGTAATCCTTTTGAAATTAGCCCCTCTAAGCGCTTTATAGGACACTTCGTTATGCTTTCTCCACTGCTGCATCTCTATTTTATATCCTGTCATATTGGCTATTTGTGACAAGAGCTGGGAAATTGCCTTGGTTGACTGTGCATCCTGAAGTAGTTTAACCATTTGCCAATACCTAATTGGTTCTCATAAAAGGCTTGAGCTACAGTTTATTAGCACCACTCGATGCTCATCGAATTGAATATAGGGAGTGCGTAATTTGACAAAATGAAAATTTTAAATTAACTGGAATATCACTTTCCCCCCTTACACACTGTGCCCATGTTTTCAACCGATCTGCTAGACAGAAGTCCTCTAGAGTCATAAGGCCCAATGCTTCCCATTGCTGTACATTACGTTGAGTTAATTCCACTCCTGAAAGCCAAAAATCCCTTACTCGTAAAAACGAGTACGCTTTATTAATTTGATACTTGTCCTTTATCTGTAATATGGTTAATTGAATCATAACCGGTAATTTATATCTGACCCTTTTTGGTGAGCGGGGGAATTTCAAGAAGCGTGAAAGTTGAACGTAAGCTTCTAGCAGCATCTGATTAAGATAAAAATGATGTTTTGGCTTTTGCACTGCTCTTAACGCCCAATCCAACACTGCTGCTTCGTAATATACCCTTGTGTTGGGGCATGCTAATCCTCCTTCTTCCACTAGCAAAGATAGCTTTGCCAACTGGAGCCTAGGCTTCTTGTGATTCCAAATGAATTGACTAATCACTACGTCTAGCTTATCAAAAAACTTTATTGGGACTTGCAAAATCACGCTTGCGAAAACAAATACCATTAAAGGAAGGATCGACATTTTAACCAATGCTGCCCTCCCAATAATAGTCATGGTAGTCTCCTGCCACTTAAGAAGTTATCCTTGAAGAAAAAAAAAAACTTTCATGTAATTCAGGTGGAACAAATCTGCCGCATTCGGGGATATGTATATACCCAGATATCTAATAGGATGGGATGATGGGGATGCAGCACGAATACCTTGCGGCAAGCTCGATGATTCCACGTTATACAACAAAGCCTCAGATTTTGACTGGTTAATTTTATACCCTCCGAACTCTGAGAATGCCCTGATCTTTGCCAGTGTTCTATCAATATTATGTTGACCCCTAAGATACAAAATAGCTTAACTTTGGGAGCTGAGGGCAGGAGAGCTTGGATATTTTCATCTTGACGAATCGCTGCAGCTAGAGGCTCGATAAGGAGTGCAAATAAAACTGGAGAGAGAGGGCAGCCTTGTCGCGTACCACGTGTTATTGGTACCGACCCTACTACTTGGGCGTTAACTGAAATCTTGGCTTGAGCACCAGTATACAGAGTCTGTATTATCTTAACAAATTTCATGGGAAAGCCAAACTTTGCAAGTACCGAGAATAGCCCTTGCCATCGAACTAGGTCAAATGCCTTTTCAGCATCAAGCATCATAATTACCGCCGGATGTGAACTATGTGATACGTAGTCTATAGCCTGTACTAAAAAATTGGTATTAGTAGATAGTAACCTGCCCGGCAGAAATCCAAACTGATCCTCGTGTACCAGTACTGATGCCACCTGAGCCACGTGTAATGCCAATATTTTAGTAAAAAGTTTGTAGTCCTGATTTAGCAAGCTAATTGGTCGATAGGAACCCGGATATTCCGGTGGTTTATCTTTTTTTATAAAGCTGACCACTATGGCGCTTGAAAACTCGGGGGGACCTCCCCTCCTTCTAATATCGTATTAAATAAATCTAATAGTATATCCACTATTTGATCTTGTAAGATTTTATACATTTCTGCCGGAAGGCTATCTTCACCTGGGGTTTTACCATTGGGAGCCTCTCTCATTACTTTAATAACTTCTTGAGAAGTAATAGGAGATAATAATAAGTTCTGTACCTCCACGTCGAGTCTCAGTAGAGTTACTGTATCTAGATATTGTTTAATTTGCAAATTGCTTGCTTGTAGTGTCTCGGTGTATAGCTTGCGATAATGTGATAAAAAGACGTTCTCAACCTCTTTAGAGTGTGTGACCATTCGGCCCTGTTCTTAATCGAAGATGGTTTTTATCAAGCTATTGCTGGTGCGCTTTTTAATCGACCAGGCAAGAAATCTGCCAGCATGTTCACTTTCTTCATATTGACGTTGATAACTAGGATGTTTATTTAAAATTTCCTTTGAGAGAAAAAAAATCTCTTAGATTAGCCTGGGCCCTTACCAGCCCTTGTACCATTTCGGGGCTAGGCCGTGTTTGCTTTCTTTTTAGGGCCTGTTCTAACTCCTTCTGAAGTAAAGTGCATTGTTCACTGGCTATTTTACCTAGATGTGCTTTAAAAAGAGATAGCCTCCCCCTACGTATGAAAGCTTTAGTGGCCCCCCCAAACATGAAACATCGAGGCGGATCCATTCTCTACCCTCAGAAAGTCCGTTACTAGCCCTTTAAGCCTGGCTGCCCACTCTAAATCTGTCAAGAGAGATCTATCCAAACGTCATTGTAAACGACGAATCTGATCACCGAGTTCTCAAAATCATCAAGATCAACCCAGGGAACAGAGTGATCTGAGAAAGAGTTTGTGTAAATTCCTGTTTGATACCATTTTAACATATATGACACTAATATATAGTCAATTCTGGATGCCATATTATGCCTTTTAGAATAACATGTGTACTCTTTAGCATAAAGGTGATCAGCCCGCCACACGTCTACTAGAGCTAGCTCTTGCGTCAATTTAGCAAGAAATTTCAAAGACTTTGGTTTATTTTGTGCTTTGTTCTTACGTGATGAGTCCCACTGAGTGTCTGGTATAACATTGAAGTCTCCGCCAATTACCAAATACCCTTGAAGAGGAGAAAGATGAGAATATAAGGCCTCCATTGGGTTTATGTCGTCCTATATCGGACCATAATAACTCACAAAATGAACTTCTTTTCCTGCCATAATCATGGAGACTATTATCCATCTTGCCTGTGGATCTCGAACAACACTATTAATTCTCCCTACAAATTGTCTAGAGAACAAAATTGCCCCCCCCGCATTGCAGCACCTGCCGAGGAAAAAACAAATTGGCTACATATGACGAGAGCCTAGGCAGCCTAACATTGATCTTAAGATGTGTTTCCTGTAGGTGAAGTACTTGCGCCTGCGCAGATTCTAACCAACTTATCACAGCTCGACATTTTGCGTTTTTATTAGCCCCATTCAAATTACAGGAGGCTATACTTAATTTAGTTGCCATTCTCTCACAAGATGCTAATCTTTACTACCATGCCCCCTCATTCTAGTACTGTGATTTTAACTAAGTTTTTGTCTAGTATTTCCTCTTCATATGAATGATTAATCGGTTCAAATATCACCTGTTTTTTTATGTACATGCTCATTCCTCATCCCCACACCCCCCATGTGACCCCCCCTCTTGCCCTCCCTCATGCCCCCCTAGTACCCATCCTCCTAGTGCCCCAACTGTCCTTGCCCCCTTCCCCCTTATATTCGTCGAGGCCCTTTCCCGTCTTGGCCCCTCCCTCCCTTGTACCCCCTACAATGCCCCACCACCTATAGACCTCCCTCCAACAACACATTTTTGAGTGCACTGGCTTGGCACTCCTAGAGCCTGACTCCCCAGGATGTGCATTCTGGCGGGTGGAAGCGATGGGAAATGATAGGGGAAAAGAAAGCCCCTTATGCCAGAGCAAGGAGGAGAACACACAAACCCTCTTACCACAGAAGTATTGTACGTCCCCTGCCTCTTTATCTAGTCCCCCTCCTACACACCTAGCCCCTCATGGCTTTACTTTTTCTCTTCCTCCCTTCTTGCCCCCCCCTCCTTTATGGGCTTATATTGCCCCAATATTCATTTTAAGGAGCTTAAAAAATCTTTTGCAACCTGAACCCGCTGGAAAATATGCATTTGGCCATTCCTCAAAACTTTCAACTTTGCTAATTGTACTATCCCAGCCGGTGCCCCCAAGCTTTTTAAAGTCATCAGCCAGATTCACAAATTCATGTCGCCGTTTAGCTGCTGAAGTCGACATGTCTGGAAACACTCAAAAGCTAAATAGACCTCCTGACTTGAAAGTTCTCTTTTTAAGTGCTTGTGTGAGAATTTGCTCCTAAATCCTAAATTCCCCAAAATGTACTAAAATAGTCTGAGGATATTTTGCATTTGTAGGGCGCACAAACGGTACCCTGTGCACGCGCATTATGGAGAGGTCTACGCCCGTCTTAGCTACATCCGGGAGAATCAAGTTACGTATGAGGTCTGAGACTATCTCAGAAACTGATGATGCTGCTTCCAGATCCTCTGGGATCCCTACAAATCTAAGATTCGAGCGTCGTGATCTATTTTCGAAATCCTCAAGCTTAATCTGAAGCTCTTCTAATTCTGACTGAATCCGTGGTATAGTTGTCCCTGATTGATTCCCCAAATCCTCTAATTTCGACACCCGCTGGTCAACCAGGGAAATCCTGGCAGATAGCTGGGCAAAATGGGTATTCAAGTGATTAAGCTGATCTTTGGTCTCCTTTTTCTTGAAAGGGAGTGGGGCCACGGGGGTGATGAGCACTTGAGTGGAGTGCACAGAGCACTCCCCTAAGAGCGCATCTGTGTTTGGCCGGCCGTCTCAGGCCGACCAAACACACATGCGCACATGGCTCGTGTTGCTGGGCTGGAGGGAACGTGCACAGGATCCCAGTCTGCCTCAGAGAGCCCTGGTTGGGTGCTCCTAGCCAATCCTAATGCTGCTCTAAGCAGTGTCAGGATTGGCGAAGGGCAGGCTGGGAGGCTGTGCCTGCAACAGAAGACAGCAGAGATGGAGGAGCGGCGGAAGACAGAGCACGGCCTTCAGGTAAGTTTATTTTTTATTTAATTTAATTAATATTTTTCCCCTCCTGCCACCCTACCCCCAGCGTCCCCCCTGAGAGCTGCCCCACCCCCTTTATCACCCGCGAGCCGTGACTGATAAGTACATGAAAAATATCTAGCCAGGGAAGAAGGCTGATAAGTACTGATTACCGCCCAAGCATGCTTACGTTTAGCAAGGAGGGCTCTGTCTCAGTGAAAGGACCATAGCACAAACTCTTTTTGATACTGATTTTAAACTGTGACTGAGAAGGGTTGTTTGTCCAAAGATCCCCTACTCTCAGTAACCGCCTACAATCATCCAAAAAAACAAGAGTGTGACATTTTTATCCTACTGGTACTAATTTCAAGCCATAAAAATTACTCTTTTGCCCTCTGTAACTTATGACACAATTTCAGGAAGGCACCAACGCCAGCTGCCCACTGATCTAGGAGGCCAAATCCAAGCTGAACCTGGGCAGGGGACGATAATTTTGGCAGACGAAAAACCCTCTTGTAAATCTTAGTAACCAAGTTGTTCAGCATACAACTGTCTCTACCCAACATAACTTCCTGGCCATAAGTCAATTAGGGTGTCATCTTTGCTCTCATGACTTCCAGCATTGGTGACAAACTTGGCCCCCTGAGAGATTTAAATAATTTCAAGAGCGACACCTGCAAGGCCAATGCTTTTACTTCAACCTCTTTCCTCTGCTTCACAAAACTGCCTCTGGCATCGATGTCCATCCCTAAGTAAGTATAACAGTGGTCTGAAATGATTTTATTACTGTTATAATGCCGACTACCTCCCAAAAGCCTTTTTCTACCAAAAAAGACCACCTTTGTTTTTAACAGATTCACTTTTAAATTATTGGAAGCTGTGTAGAACGATAACTGATTAAGCAGCCGCTGTAGGACTACCCTTGAGTGGCTGAGCATTGCCAGATTGTCAGTGTAGAGCAAGTGGCTGATCCGTAGGCCACCAGTCTTTGGGGGGGGGGAGCAATTAGTAGTATTGAGTAGTATTGACAGATCCGCAATAAAACGACTGAAAAGCAAGGGAGCAAGCACACACCATTGCTTCACACCACAAAATGTGTGGATGTTCCTTGAGAGGGAATCCTATTAGCCGGTAGTTGCCTGGGTCCGACTTTGAGCCGCCTTTGTGCAAAGGTTGGATTATAGCGCCACACCACGGCTCAGGAATTCTGGAGGACTTCACGCAATAGTCAAAGAGGTTTGTGAGCCGATCGGCCCAAAGGGTTGTATCCTGCGTAAACAGCACTAGTAGGAGGCCACTGGGGCCCCATCAAACCTTTCCCTAGAAATAATACGGCAAAGTCGATATGAAGAGGGAGTCATGGCTTCAGAATGAAAATGCAAAGGCTCCTGGAATAAGTTTGAAAAATTGAACTATACTACAATGAAACTCTGTGCCCCCTTATCCAGCAGATGGCCTTCAAGCATGCTTACAGAAAAATGGCTGGCTAAGAATGATTTCCACTCTCCTGAGATGTTAATGGTGTCATACCCCTTTGCCCGTTTGCTGATTTGTGAATTAGGGACCTACATTTTCTTGAATTTGAGTCCTTGCTGGCACAGACAAGCTTTGCCCAGAAAAGGTCGAAACGTTTCTGTTTTTCTTCATAAATGGCCTTCCTGTAAGCCTTCTGTGCATCCTTAAATGTAGTAAATAAAACCTTTGAATCTGGGTCTTAGCAGCTTTATTGCAGGCTTTCGTTAACTCCTGTATCTCCCTCGAAATAGTAGACTGTGTTGTTGAAATAGGATTACTAATTGGTTGACAAAACTTTCACCACAGACCGGAGACGAGGCTAGCCCATAACTCAATTGGGGGCATTTTGCCAGCCTTGTCAGAGTCTAAATATTTAACATTACTTCATCACTAATAGTGGATCTCCATTTTATATGCCTTAGAGTCTCAAAACATGCTAGTCACAACGTGATATTGTAGGCTGGAGACGACCTTTCAATACTTTATTTCCCATGCTGTTTAAATGTAACACCATATGTTCACCCAAGTAGCTGCGAGGGCATTCTATTGATTTGAACTGTTCAAGCACCAACAGATGATTGCAATTATCGGGTCGCTCAAGGACCTCAGTGGAGTCTTGGAACAAATTTGTATTAAAATCCAGTTACCAAACAGTCAACATGGGGCTGATCACTAACTAAGTCACCCAATATTTTAATCAAACGGTTCAACATCCCCCTTTTTTTCTTTGCCCCGGGAATGATGTAAACATTCATCAAGTAGAGGGTTTGCTGTAATCTCAAGTTACTGATCTTAATGCCTTGTACCCAGTTCTCCTCCAGGATAATCAGCATAATTCTCTCTTTTAATTTGACAGCAACTTATATGTATAACCCACTCCTGGATCTACCACTTCTATACTCTCTGAGGGAGCTTTCCAAAATTCTAGTTGCCCTGGCAGCGCATAACTTGCCTCCACCCAACTTTTCTGCAGAGCAATAACTTCATAGCAATTTAGAAATTAAACTAAGTCCGTAGATTGTATTTTCTGAGCAACGCCCTTTGGAGGAAAAAATTCAATGGAGACGATATCCCCGGATCCTATGCCACCCAATTCAGGGATTGCCTTAAGTAATCAGAATTTCTGTTCAGTATGTCATGGGTGCCTCTTGAGCAATATTCAAGATTGAAAAGTAACCTTGTGGTTAAATACTCTGGGAGGATCATTGTTTGAGAATGCACTCACGGTCATACTGTGCAGGGCGCCACTGCCTTCCACTTTTTTAACAGTGGGGGTTTTCTTAAAGTAGGCCAGCAAGGATGATTCACAGGGCATAGGAGAACCCAAAACGATGCCAGACAGTTGAGGCTTGATTGCGACAGGACCCAGAGACTTTGAAGACGCTGCACTTGTCGCGTGGGCTCTCATTATCCTAAATGAGACTACTGGATTTCTAGGCAGCAGGATCTATAACGGTGTGGGGGACTGAGTCTGACCCACTTGTAAGGAACTCTGTCACCCTAAATCCGGTTTTGCTCCGGCTAACTTGCAGTGCCTCATTTCTCCCACGAGGAAGAAATGATTTGGCAGCCGAGCGCATGACATCTTTGGAACTTCTCAGGGAAGTCATGGTCACTCAGATCCAAACCAACTCTCTTATTTCCAATATGATCTCATATACAAATGACAAAGACAGTGTAAGTTTTATTTAACGTTTTAATAAAACGACTGTATTTTAGATATTAAGGCGTGAGCCGCAATAACCAGAACAATACAACACAGTAGGATTGAAATAGTCACCAGGAGAGTAAAACATAAGAACAAAGCTATCATATTGTCTAACAGTTTCTACTCTCCCTCTGCTTGTTCTATTTAGAGCACAGCATGTTAAGCTTCTAGCTTGCCTGTCAGAATCACTGTGGAGACATCAGCCCTCATACCTGAGCAAAGACCTGTGATCTTGGTTCAGCATCTGCAACGAGGCAGTCAGCGTCTAGTTGTGGTTCCCTGGTCGGAATCTCCCTCTTGCGTGTATTGGGACAAGGAAGTGATTTTATAACTAACATGTCATCGTGATCACAAAATGTCCCTACGCAGGAATGCCAAGTCTAAACTCCTACCACGTCTATCGGCAATGTACCAGACTGTATCCTTGACTGAAGCACAGAGTAAATATGTTATGGAGAACTCCAGTGCTGAAGTAGGCAAAACAGTGTGATATGAATAAAAAAACAACACCGTAGAACTGGCTATTTGAAAAATAACAGTACGAAGCCTAATAAAAAGCATGTAGAGCAAAGTGCACAGAGGCTCTAAGCTGTCAGCAAATGAATAAAATATATTCAGGGCAAAGTGCACAAAGGCCTAAAGCCTGAAGCTAAAGCGCAATGAATACGTAAAAACTGACCACACTACACCCTCCCCTTGTCGGTAGCAAGTGGTTCCAATAATATAAAAGGATGCCCCAAATATAAACAATATATAAAATCAATTATTTCGACAAGGTGAGAAGACAACAAAGTCGAAAATTTAGGAAACATGTGATCATAAAACCAAATTCAATATTGTGTCAATTTCGTAAAAGAGAAAAAAAATCCAATCGTCAGACAGAAGCAACAGAACGCAGGAGTTCCTCCACTTCGATATATGTCAATATCGGAAGATCCACGCCACAAAGTACCATGGAGCCGGTGTGATCCAAAGCCCCAAAACCATTCAGGGCGGCACCCCGTGCAGGGCCTATGAAAGAGACAATACCATCTTCCTCCAGGAAGGGAATCTCATAAACCGCCTCACGAAGCAAGCGCATCCGTAGTGCACAAGTCTGGGAATGAGCCCTAATCGGGAACATCAACAGATCAGTATCGACCATTGGAGGGCGCTGCAGTGAGAGACAGAGAGCCAGTGCATGTTCAAACGAGCACCAAAGGCATCGAAACACGGGTTGCACACAATCCAAAACCGGTCTGAATGACAGAGACCAGTCACACTCCAAATGTCCCAGGAGTGTTGCTCCAAAATGCTGCATCATGCGTTCACGACACAGCTGCGCTGACGGGAGCAGCAATACAGGATCTCGTTGTGACGGGACAGCCATTGCGAAAGAATAGCAACAACAGCAAGACTCCAGCCAATAAAGCCAAAGTAATCGGGAAACCCCCAAAAATGCTTCCGAAAATAGAATGTATAGCCGAAGGTATCAAACCGAATATGGAAGAGAAGGTGTGAGTAAAACCAACAACAACGGCTTTGAAAAAATGTGCAATACCAGCAGTGCTGGATGCATTAAATATACGTCCCACAAGTTCACCGAAGTGACTTGGAAAGTTAGTATTCAAAAGGGACTGTATCTCCGCCGATGACCTTGCCACCTGAAGTGCGTAGGTCTCGCTAGCAGATGTAAGGGCCACATGCTTTTGAAACAATAAAGCTTTTAGCCGACTCAACTTGTCGAAATCAACCTTGGAAGTAGCAATATGAGGCCAGATGTCCGCTACCTCCCTAATTTGAGTGGGGGGAAACAACACATTCCCGCAGCACGTAACGACCTTGTTGACAACGACAATGTTAACTATTCCGGCACGCATGCCACAGCAGCGTTCGCTGTTAAGAACAATGTAACTGCCGTTAGAAAGCACCTGGAAAGTGTTTTTAATAACCGGGACTGGAATTCCCTTCAGATAACAAGCTAAGTTAGCAATCAAAGCGTTACACGCCCCATGCAAGGACAGCTGTTTACAAACCATTGAATGGCTGACAGAAGCTTCGCATTCGCTGCCGCTAAGAAAAACCTCCCTCAAACCATTAACACATCTGTACTGAAAGGGAAGCTCCCACACCTCGTGTATGTAACTGTCTCCCAATAGTTCATATCTACCCACCGGAATGTGCTTCAAACAAGAAGTAAATTGCAGAGTGGAGATAGGCAAATTAATAACCCCATGAATCAACCACTCAGCTGACGGAATCTCAGCCACCGTGAAAGGCAGTTTCTCCAATTTCTCAATATTCAACATAACATATGTCGCTTCCTTTTTAGCCATCAGTTGTTGCTGACGAGTCAAATTAAAAGAGATAAAGATCTCTCTGGCACGAACGTGCTGCCATGGAACGCGACCCGCCTTCAAGGTCTGAAGAGTCCAACCCAGCTGCATGATGGACCGCGTCTGACTCTGCCCATGATATAAAGAAGACATGTCTGATTTATTAATGTCAATGGCAGAGGAAACAATGCTGTCAATCGTGTAAACACGGTCAGAAAGGGTATGCATGCCATTATCAACAACAGACAAAGTCTGCATCAGGTTTTCCTGATCAATCTGCCTCAACCGGGCTGCAGCCTCTTGTTGTGAAAGCTTCCAAATCTCATTATAAACTTCATATAAGAAACTTTTCTTCCGTGGTACTTTGGGACCCGACAAAAAATCTTGTAAATCAGTATCATTAGACAGTAACATGAGATGTGACTTAACTGCATCCAGCGCTGACAAAGCTTCCCCACACTGTATGTAGTTATAATATCAGCATGTTCTGGTGAAATGTAACGAGGGTCTGCCCTACTAGTCCTGAACCCCCCTGAAGAGGTAACAAAACGTTGATGACACACATTAGTGTCTACAGGCCATAATAACCACCCGCCTGGATGTAACAATGAAATGTTAAGCGTACCATTCTGGACCCAATGTGTAAATTCACTAAAAGTAGCATTAGCATAGTGCTGCCAATTTTTCAATTTAGAAGGGACAGGTATACTAGGCAAATTCAACTCCCTAATTGTCGCTAAGCCCAAACAGCTAGTCTGTTGTACTGTGTCATTGAGGAAAATCATCTGCACAGGGATAATACATGCTCTAAATAATGTGTCCCTGCCTTGCATCTGCCAATTTTTCGAACCCCAAACACTTTTCAAGTCAACAGTTTTAAACCAGTATTCATACCCCTCGACCGAAAGTTTAGATACAAACAAATTTGAATACAGTAATTTAGTATCGGTCAACAACATTTGCTTATTAGAATACAGGGCAACTTTAAAATAGTAAGACTTAGCATTTCGTTGATCATGCCCAGAAAAATATGCAAATTTATCATAATACGTTTTCGAACTCCCTTGTGGAGGAGTCGAGCAATGTTCCCATTTCACATAATTAAACATGGACTTAGGGCTACTAGCTTTATGAATAAAGTGGTGTCCATAATAGTTGTAACAAAACATGTCACCATGATTATCTCTAAACTGGTAAGCATCTTCATCGTCATAGACAGTATAATATTGCAAATCTGTTAGCATACAATCTACTGTCTTTACATCCCAATCATCAGAAACAATGCCTGGTATAAAAATATCATTCATTGATAACTTGAGGACATACGGTATTTGAATCAATTCAGTGGGACCATATATATATCAAACATTACTTTATCCCACACAATCCCATCCGGAATTGGTATTGCAGAAATGTTTACAGTGGACAAGTCTCGCCGAACCATATGAGACGAAAAATGCGGTTTTAACACAGTCTCCACGTGCTCAATGTCAGATCGATCAGGAAGAAAATGACCATGTATTATCAGAAAAAAAGTAACCACAAATCCCAACCATAATAAAAGAGTCATCACGCCCAAAAACAGCCACAAATAGTTCCAAGGAAAAACAAAATATGTGCGTTTAAGCCAACCCAGCATCCGTCATGGACCGTGGACAGAAGACATCGAGGACGAGGAGCCGGACACATCATTATCAGCGTCGTTGAAGCAGCCAGAGGCAGTTCTAGCAAAAGGTGCAACAGTGAACAAAGAAGCAGACGGAGGCTCTCGCCTTGGCACGCTATAAACCACATGTTCAGAAACATCAGTAGATCGTACACCAATTTGATCAAAAGAATCCATATTAATCGTCGTCGGTGGAACAATCGCAAGATCATCATCCACCCTCCCCAAGCTCGGAAAGGAAACAGTGTCGGTGAAAATCACCTGCAGCGGGACTTCTTCCCCAGTAGTGAGAGGGATTCCGGAACTACTGGGTATCCCTCTTGGTCTGCTGTGCAGAATCGGCCACATGTTGTAACTTGACATTATCAATGGAAACAAAGCGATTTCCTTTGGCCCCTCGCAGCGGCGGTAAAATCACAGTTCTCGTGCTGCTTACCCCCAACACAGGGACAGGTGCTCGATAAGAAGGACCAAATTATTTTTTAACTGCGACCTTTTCACGCACTAGATCCCCAATCCTGGGTATCCAACCAGTAGGTGTTACTGGCTCATCCTTAATTCCTGAGGAGGCAGCACTGGCAGAAGAGTTATCTTCACGGAATTGTTGTAAATCCTGCAAAACAGTGACACGATCATTTATGTCAAAGGGCATATCTGCCGCCTCCACACCAGGACCATCTAGATCAGGAACATACATTCATGTTCCGAACAGGCACTCATATGAAGTACGACCCCCCAGTGACCTTCTAGGCAAGTTATTAAGTGCTCTCTGTACTCCATATAGGTGGGCTAGCCAACCACGACCCGTACCTATAACCCTGGCCTTTAAGGACTGCTTTAAATCACGATTTAAACGCTCCACGACAGAATTTCCCTCGGGATGAAATGGAGACGAGAATTGGAGTTGGACCCCCAACGACGCCATGGTGTCCCTGAATGCCTTAGAGGCAAAAGCAGGGCCCTGCTCCGAATGAAAAGCCGCAACTGCAAATGTATCGACAAAGATGCGCAAATCTTTAATAACAGTTCGAGCGTCAGCCGAGCGTTGTGGCCATACCCACACAAATCTGGAGCACGAATCTACAGCAACCAATATATATTTGTATGCACTATCTGGTGTCAGCGGACCACAATGATCCAAGTACACACACTGTAATGGTTTATTTGAAATCAGAAGGGGCGTCTGCTGCGGGCGTCTAGCCGACGACGCTTTAATTTGTTGACAAACGTCACAACAAAGGACATATTGCTTCGTCTCTTTATAGAGACCAGGCCACCAGTAACGAGCCTGTAAAAGTGAAATCGTGGCAGCCACCCCAGCATGTGCAGAAGCCACCCCCTCATGTGCTGCAGAAATTAATCGAGGTCTCTCAATTTTATTGGGAATTTCACGTACACCAATGCCTGGAATTGTAACAGTAGCATTCAGCGCACCATTCAAGCAGTAACTATATTTATAAGGAAATCCTTTAGGAAAGGGCGTGCCATCAGCCGTAGCCTTTATGGCAGCCAAAATTTCTGTGTCTGGTTTGGAACTCGAACGAGTCACTGCGGCCACAGTGGCGACAGCCACTGCCGATTTCGCGGCTTCATCAGCCAAAGTATTCCCAGCAACGTGTATTCCAACGCGCTGGTGTCCAAGTGTATGCACAACATGGACGTTAGGAAGCGTTTCCTTCAGATCCGCAACCTTACCCCACAACATTTTATGTTTAATGGTGTTGCCTTTAGAATCTCTGAACCCATTCATCTTCCAATAGTGTAGATATTCATTGAAAGACTGTACACAGTAGTAGGAGTCACAGACTAGCAAGGTCAAAATCGCCGGATACGCGTGCTCCAACGCTAACAATAGAGCTTTGAGCTCTGCCAGCTTTGCCGTGCAATCTCCCAAGGTTTTAGTATAAGTATGTCGGGGCAGCACACTTCCCCCTCCATAGTGCCGCTCACCACCGCACATGCAGCAGAATACTGTTGTTTAGTCCCAACCGCTGGTTGCTCAGAGCCATCGGTATACATGACCACTTGATATTGGTCAATAGGCAACGTACCAGCAGGAACAGGGTATTCCATCTCACATTGAAGAAATTCTTGAGTCTGCAGTTTAGGGTCAAATATGTAATCTACATCAGTGGCTGTCAAAGACGTAGCCCATTGTATCCATCGCGGGTGTAAAGCTTTCGAATTTGGAACACTCGCTTTTGTAACTGCCTCTAAGGCAGGAATCGGGGAAACGACAATGATGCGTTGGCCCTGGGCAAGCGGTCTTTCTTTAATAACAGCCATCTGTACTGCAGTGAGTATTTTCTCAGTCTGTGCAAATCGTTGTTCTGCAGCAGAATACAAGTGAGACTTGTATGCAATCGGGACTGTCTCCCCCTCATTAAAGGTGACATACGTAAACCCAACAGCCCCAGGTATCACCCTGATGACTAAATGTGACTTATTGTCCCGTGTGTGTAAGTGTTTAACTGCTAAGAGATCAGTCTGTAACTCTCGTAGTATGTGTGTATGTTCAATCGTCCAAAATCTACTCGAAAAATTCGGACGAATCAACTAGTATAAGGGTTTTATACGCGTCGCATAATCAGGAATGTAAGTTCTGCCAAAATTCAGAAACCCCAACAATGACTGGAGCTTCCGAACCGTATTAGGAGGCTGCAATAAAGCACATTTCTCCAAAAAATGTGGCGCTAAGCTCTTGCCCTCACTCGACAACTCATATCCCAGGAAAATGACGCTGAGGAAGGCAATCTTTGATTTCTTAAAATTAAACTTATAGCCAATATCAGCAAACCCCACAATAATGCGCGATACACGCCTTAGATGTTGCAGAATCTCATTGTCTGTCAGATATATGTCATCAACATATGATAACACTTCAGGGTCGAACTCATGCAGCATTTCAGTTACACGAGCCGAAAACAGTCCTGGGCTATTCTTATACCCCTGAGGCAAACGACAAAAAGTTTTCTGAGAGCCAAATGCACTGAAACTGGTATAGTCCCGACTTTCGGGCGCTATATTCTGGCAGAAAAATCCATTCGAGATATCTAACGTTGTTTTGTATTTTTTACGCACTATATTATTCATAAGCGCTGCGCTATGTGAATTCTGTATTGCATATGTGCGTGTATGACTATTCAAATGTCTGTAATCCACCACTATCCTATATGAATGGTCCGGTTTAGCAACCGGAAATAAGGGATTATTCATCGGCGAGACACAGGGTTCAATTACACCCTGGTACTCCAATTGTGCAAGAATTTTCCTAACCGATGCCCTTGCTTCAAATTTGATAGGATACTGCGGTTGTGGCTGAGGTTCGCCCTTTATCGGAATTACATGATAAGGTGATTGTCTATCCCATCCCACGTTATTTCTATACAGGGCGGGAGCCTGTGCTAGAGCCCATGATTTACTATAGGACTCCGCTAGTTCTCTCGGAACAAGAGGTGAGAAGGAAGGTGTAATAACTTCCTCCCCAACCGGACAGTCGCGAACAAAGTCAGGTGGCCAATCCTGTTCGGCCAGCAGAACATCATATGATTTTACCACATGGTCCCAAAAAATGGCGTTTACAATACGGTCAATGTCCCCTTCCAATTTCAGAGTCACTTGATATACTCTATCAGGATCAGAGACTCGCATATCCGCCGTCTCGACTTGTATGAAGTCATCAGTTGCTTTCACCTCCAGATGCTCTAGAAGACTCCGGCGAACTATTGTGACCTCTGCCGCGCTGTCTAACAGTGCTTACGCCCATGTCTTGTTTGTCAAGAGAACTCTCTTCTTGAGTGGCATGTCTAACTGAGACTGCTGCCACTTTCTTCTTTTTAAATTGCTGTTTTTGTTGCAGCGGTTTCTCTTCTTGTTTAATAGAAACCTCCGCCGAGCGTTGTGAATCCTGTCTCGGTTTCACGTACTCCGTCCTCCGCTCTGACCGCCCACCTCTCTCACTTCTCTTTTCCGAGGAGTCCTGAAAGGAACGAGATTGGCGTGTATCAGTATATTGATATCTATCAGGTGTCTTCAAAGTATCCCTATTCCAGAGATTATACTTATTCTGTGGGGTCTCCGGTTGCGGAGACTGCCCACCATCTTTTTTAGGTGTTTGCTGTTTCTTTTCCCAGCGCTTTTTCGAACCCTCAGGTTGTTGCTGTTTAGCATTATCTTTATTATTTTTACCCTGTAACTGGGGTTTCTGTGGTCTAGCACCTAGGCTATCTCGACCAATACTAGAATATGTTTCCGCTATTATTCTCGGAAGTTCCCGCTCCTGATTAAGCAGCGGAACATCCCAAAGACGCATTCGCACTGCTAGTGCTACTGCCTCTCCTTTGAGATTACTCAAAATAATAGAAGAAACTGTGGCAAAATTGCCCAGCAACTGCATGCCCAAATCTAAGGCAGGGGCAGCCCCATATTCATCTTGAATCTGTTTAAGCACGTCCGGTAAATTAGCTAATGTCGGTGTACCGTGTGCCATAGTGTAGAGCGCGGCAAACACCGTGCCCCAGGTATTATAAAGGTCCACCGGAGGAACCATCCCATACGGCAAACACATCGTCAAAATTCTATGTTTATCCTGAGGTCCCGTATGGGGAAATACTGCTTCCAGCGTATTCATTTTTTGCGCCAGCCAAAATGGAGTCTCCTCTCGTTTAGCCGGTACTTTACCCATAACTGAGTGTACAGTGGCCGGATTAATACCCGGAACCACTGCCTGTGGGTGCGCTGGAGCAGCACGCACTGCATTCGTATTTAGTGTCTGCATGACAAACTGAACTAATCGTCTATATGTAGCCGTTAAGTCTGTATATAAACGACGAACTTCAACCACTGCCAATTGAGCAACCGCAGGATGAGGTGTATATGTAGCCAATAAAGGCCAGGTAGGACCATCATTACTCAGCGGACCTAACCTAACTTGTGCTACTGTGTGTGGGAGGGCGCCATCAAGCCAATTATGGTGTTCTTGATAAGATAGAGGTATTTCTAAGTAAGCGTAAGCCCTGTATTGTCCAGGGACATTCGCAACAGTGTATTCGTGAAAAGTATTTGTACCCCCATCGACTGCTGGAAACCCGACACAAGAATAAAAAAGTTCTGTTCTATAGGCTGCATGGGCGTCCACCACAAAAGTGACTGGACCCCCCTGGACCGTCAGTCCATGTGCCAACAGATGTCCTGTGAGCGGGTGACGCATATTGATTGCTATATTCACTACATTAGGATTCGCCATTTATAAAAAATAGCTCCAGGTCAGAGAAGGCACACCAATATCAGGGTTTTCCTTTTAAAGTTCAAGCTTGAACAACCAACCACTAAGCAATAGGAAGCACCTATCCCGTGGCGGCGGAAACCCTCAGCCCCACGGACGTCTCCGTATACGGAACCGAGGAGTCAAAATATATATGAGACCAAGAGAGTCAGTCGGACCTAAACATTAGAGCCAGCCCCACGTTGGGCACCATGTCGCGTGGGCTCTCATTATCCTAAATGAGACTACTGGATTTCTAGGCAGCAGGATCTATAACGGTGTGGGGGACTGAGTCTGACCCACGTGTAAGGAACTCTGTCACCCTAAATCCGGTTTTGCTCCGGCTAACTAGCAGTGCCTCATTTCTCCCACGAGGAAGAAATGATTTGGCAGCCGAGCGCATGACATCTTTGGAACTTCTCAGGGAAGTCGTGGTCACTCAGATCCAAACCAACTCTCTTATTTCCAATATGATCTCATATACAAATGACAAAGACAGTGTAAGTTTTATTTAATGTTTTAATAAAACAACTGTATTTTAGATATTAAGGCGTGAGCCGCAATAACCAGAACAATACAACACAGTAGGATTGAAATAGTCACCAGGAGAGTAAAACATAAGAACAAAGCTATCATATTGTCTAACAGTTTCTACTCTCCCTCTGCTTGTTCTATTTAGAGCACAGCATGTTAAGCTTCTAGCTTGCCTGTCAGAATCACTGTGGAGACATCAGCCCTCATACCTGAGCAAAGACCTGTGATCTTGGTTCAGCATCTGCAACGAGGCAGTCAGCGTCTAGTTGTGGTTCCCTGGTCGGAATCTCCCTCTTGCGTGTATTGGGACAAGGAAGTGATTTTATAACTAACATGTCATCGTGATCACAAAATGTCCCTACGCAGGAATGCCAAGTCTAAACTCCTACCACGTCTATCGGCAATGTACCAGACTGTATCCTTGACTGAAGCACAGAGTAAATATGCTATGGAGAACTCCAGTGCTGAAGTAGGCAAAACAGTGTGATATGAATAAAAAAACAACACCGTAGAACTGGCTATTTGAAAAATAACAGTACGAAGCCTAATAAAAAGCATGTGGAGCAAAGTGCACAGAGGCTCTAAGCTGTCAGCAAATGAATAAAATATATTCAGGGCAAAGTGCACAAAGGCCTAAAGCCTGAAGCTAAAGCGCAATGAATACGTAAAAACTGCCCACACTACACACTTTGTGGACTAGCAGTAGCAGCTCCTCGTACAGAAATCCAAGAAACCACTGGCGAGATAGGGCTTATGATTGACAGTTGCTGCCCATTCCCCTGGGCCAACTGCAGCTGGTCTGTGGCATTATAAACAGTATCTCCCAGTTGGCACATCTTACGCTTTGGGTAATTGCGGGTTCCCTTCTTGCCTTGCCCGACCACATGATCTTCAAAGTTCTTACCGCCACCTCGCCTCCCCTCAGGGCTTAACTGATCAACTTCGGGGAGGGGGGAGGTTCAAGCACACTGTGGGTCTCTCTAAAAATTGCAACTATAGGAACTTGATGTCAGCAGTTTCATAGACACAGCCTAGAGACCTGGTGAGTGAGGGGAGCTCTTTAAGAGGTCTAAGAAAACTTGAAATTTTATGGGTGGTCGGGCAACGGCTGGTCAGGGCAGGACAACTTAGCCTGTGCAAGCCGCACTGGCCTAATACCAGCTGCCTCCGCCCGATGCGAGCTGCCTGCAGCCTAAGCTTTTTGCCCACCCCACCCCCGCAATTTCTTATAAAAACCTTACATATTATATCAGATATTATAATACTAATAAAATATAATACCCAAATAAATAATATTTATCACTCTTATTAAAAACTTATATCTTGAACAACTGTATTAAATATACAACAATATATACGACTGCATTAAAAATATGAAATATTTAAAAGCACAATATTATTACCTTCTATTTTCTGTCCCATGATATTTTTGAGCCACTTGCCTTGACGTTGATGGTCGTAGTTGTGAACTTCCACTTCCACTCGTACTTCCACTTGTGGCAATAATCTGCCTCTTGACTGATTTTCCTCAAAGGCTATGTGCCTACGAGGCTTAAGGGCCCTGCTGGGGAACCAGAACCCGTCACCAGGGCTCCACGGGCCTCCTCCACTTGATCCAACTACTCCGACCACTCAGGGACCATGCGTGGCACAGCTCATGAGGGCCACTGCACACTCTACCCGCCACACACTACATGTCGCCACAGCCACAAGCAGAGGCAGCAGCTGGTGGAGCCAAGCAAAAGCAGGTGGCGTGGTTCCGGTGAGGCCTGCAGGGGCTGGCAAGGCCCAATAGCAAAACGAAGAGGGGCAAAACGCCACACCCGAGCTCTGAGCTGCAGCTCCAGGCACCCTGGCTCCTCCTCGTTCTCTGTCAGTGTAAGTGGACCCGGTCGTCTCCCACTCTCAGATTTACTAGTCCCACTCCTACATTTTTTAAATAAAACATTTAAATAGAGACAAAAAAACGTGAAACATATTTAAAAGAATAAATGAGGTCAATAAATATAAAACAAAAAATATTGAATAAAATAAATTACAAATAAAAAGTACAATTCAAAAAGAATATTAAAACATTTAAAATTATAACACGGTAATTCCTACTATCCTAAAAAGCAAACACCAATAAACAATTCAAATTACAAATTTTATAAAAATAAAAAATGATTGATATTCAAGTAGTTGTAAAAAACAATTAAAATTAAATAACATTAGGTTAACACCATTTAATAACTAAATAAACTTATCAACCAAACATTAATTAAAAATTACCAAATAAACACTTATGACATAACAAATGAGTTATACATTTAAAAAATATATATTTTAATTTTTAAAAACTTCCCACTCTAATCCATACAAACCTGACAACCTGCTATTAAACTAACAATTTCTAAGTAGACTAAAAAATAAATTTCATATAAAAACCTTACATATTATATCAGATATTATAATACTAATAAAATATAATACCCAAATAAATAATATTTATCACTCTTATTAAAAACTTATATCTTGAACAACTGTATTAAATATACAACAATATATACGACTGCATTAAAAATATGAAATATTTAAAAGCACAATATTATTACCTTCTATTTTCTGTCCCATGATATTTTTGAGCCACTTGCCTGGACGTTGATGGTCGTAGTTGTGAACTTCCACTTCCACTCGTACTTCCACTTGTGGCAATAATCTGCCTCTTGACTGATTTTCCTCAAAGGCTATGTGCCTACGAGGCTTAAGGGCCCTGCTGGGGAACCAGAACCCGTCACCAGGGCTCCGCGGGCCTCCTCCACTTGATCCAACTACTCCGACCACTCAGGGACCATGCGTGGCACAGCTCATGAGGGCCACTGCACACTCTACCCGCCACACACTACATGTCGCCACAGCCACAAGCAGAGGCAGCAGCTGGTGGAGCCAAGCAAAAGCAGGTGGCGTGGTTCCGGTGAGGCCTGCAGGGGCTGGCAAGGCCCAATAGCAAAACGAAGAGGGGCAAAACGCCACACCCGAGCTCTGAGCTGCAGCTCCAGGCACCCTGGCTCCTCCTCGTTCTCTGTCAGTGTAAGTGGACCCGGTCGTCTCCCACTCTCAGATTTACTAGTCCCACTCCTACATTTTTTAAATAAAACATTTGAATAGAGACAAAAAAACGTGAAACATATTTAAAAGAATAAATGAGGTCAATAAATATAAAACAAAAAATATTGAATAAAATAAATTACAAATAAAAAGTACAATTCAAAAAGAATATTAAAACATTTAAAATTATAACGCGGTAATTCCTACTATCCTAAAAAGCAAACACCAATAAACAATTCAAATTACAAATTTTATAAAAATAAAAAATGATTGATATTCAAGTAGTTGTAAAAAACAATTAAAATTAAATAACATTAGGTTAACACCATTTAATAACTAAATAAACTTATCAACCAAACATTAATTAAAAATTACCAAATAAACACTTATGACATAACAAATGAGTTATACATTTAAAAAATATATATTTTAATTTTTAAAAACTTCCCACTCTAATCCATACAAACCTGACAACCTGCTATTAAACTAACAATTTCTAAGTAGACTAAAAAATAAATTTCATATAAAAACCTTACATATTATATCAGATATTATAATACTAATAAAATATAATACCCAAATAAATAATATTTATCACTCTTATTAAAAACTTATATCTTGAACAACTGTATTAAATATACAACAATATATACAACTGCATTAAAAATATTAAATATTTAAAAACACAATATTATTACCTTCTATTTTCTGTCCCATTATATTTTTGAGCCACAATATTTTTATACTATGTTTTGTCACACTACTAAAAGGAGGGAGGAGAGACAAAACAAGGGATTTGAAAGTACAATCCAATCAAATACCTTTGTTTTTAATGTTGTAAGTTTGTAAGGTTGCACATGATTCTGTAAAAGGACAGTTCATATTGTCAATGGCCTTATCACTATTTTGTGATGGGTATCCACAAACCTCACATTTGCACTGTACAGCTGTTATAACCATCTTCTCTAAAAACAGCACTGCCAATTTTAATATAAGTACAAAAAGGCAACATTTTAAAGTAAGGTCCAGCATCCCGTAAGGCTTTTAGAAGGGAAGTACTAACTTTGTGGCTTCCTAGCCCCCATGTTCTTTATGATCACTTGATAAATCCACAAGGAGGAGAATGGCACAAGAAAAGGAGAAAGGTTTAAGGTCAGAAGAAAAGAAGGTGAAAAGAAAGAGAAACAAAGCAACAAGAAAAGGGAGACAGAGAGGAGGGTAAGTGGACAGTGACCAATAGGCCAGGAAGAAGGCAGAGGGAGACACATAAGGAATACAGAGAAGGCAGGAGAGAAAGAGGGAAGGAAAGGGAGCGGAGAGATACTGAAACGATCTAAAAGATATCCAAGATTAGATATGTATCTTTTCCAGTCATGGTATTTCTTTGCAGTCTGGTATTGCAGTTTTGAATTTCAGTAATAAATACAACATGATACGTACTGGAAGTCAAAGAAAAACGGGAATGATTGTGATTCTCATAACTGACATAGGGCAACATGAATCTTTGATGAATTGGGATGAATGTAAAGAGTGAGGCAGAGGTGAAAATGCAACGCAGAAATAAAAGGAGAAAGATGTGGAGGGGAAAGAGTGAGAGGATGAACAGAGGAGTTGAGAAGGAAACAAGGACTAGGAGGAAGAGGTAAAGCGATAAATGGCAAATACTTTTAAATCATACATTTAAGTACAGCTTTGAGGTATTGGGAAGTATCTCCAAAAACAGTAATGGTGGTCATATCTGGCGCTACATTCAACTTCTAAAGTTGCCTTCCATACTGAAGGTGAAGGTAACAGAATAACGCAACAGTAGCGTCTGGTTGCTAGCAGTCCTATTGGACTGAAAGAATCAGCTTCAGATTTCTGGTGGCCAAACGACAAATCAGTAGTAAACAGACCTATCCATAAAAATGAATGAAAGTGTCTGAAATGTGCGTTCTCTAGGGTTCTGAGAGTGAAGTAAATGAAGTGGAAGAGACAATTTGAGGGGAGTGTTTGGGATAAACACTTTTCATGAGTACTGCATTAGGGAAAACTCAGAAAACACAATTTACAGATGTTGGAAAATTCCACCTGAAACCACGAAAAATAAACACAGAAAACCTGATCATCTCATCCAGTATCTGCTCCTTTAATGAGGAACACAGAAAATGACTGTGTATACTTGAAACAAAAACTTAAGGCTACATGACAAGATTACCCATTAAGAGTACAGAGGATACAGAATGCACTGTCATCTTTGTAAATGTTGTTAAATTCAGGAAACAGTTGGGTGCCAGAACAACATTTGTTAGAGGCACAACATGGTGGTCCAATACTGTTTAATGTAGGAAAGTGCATGGCATCAGGATGACCTCAGGAGGACAATGTAATTTATTAGTTGCAACCTCATGGGGTAAGTACTGAGGGATTGTATGGGAAGACATGAATTCATACAGTACAAGGGGGTACACCAGGTATAACATATATATTGTGCATGAAGTTTCTCTGAAAATGATAGACATGAAAACAAAACAAGTTAGACCAAAATAGTAGCCAAGGCCCTGGTTAATAGATTGGCGATGGTGGTGTGCGCCCTCTTTTTAATAAGCAACAAAACAGATTTATGCCTGACAAGGCACTGCATCCACTGTCTGCAGGTGGTGAAGGCCCACTCTGGCCAACTAGAGTATCCAACAGCACTACCACTGTAGGACTTTGAAAAGGCCTTTGATTCAGTTAAGTGGCCATTCAAGTGCTGGAAAAAGGGACTTCGGACCCTATTTCTGAGAAGTAATATAGTGTTAACCCTGGGCCAAGGTACAAGCCTCAATAGCTCAGGGGACCCAACAGGGTAGTCCTCTGTGTCCTATTTTATTTTGCCTGACCATTAAGGCTCTGGTGGAGTGGATTAGGCGTGATGCACAGATGCGGTCATCTGTTGGGGCTGTGAATGAGGCAGCCATATCTCCCTACATGTGGATGATGTCCTAGTATTGATGCAGACACCAGACTTTACGTTACTGAGACTGATGCAAATTCGAAGTCTGAGGCAGGGCCTCTGGGTCAACTGGAATAAGTCAACAGTGGTCCTGTTAGTTGGTGAGGTAGGAAGGGAGTTGCTGAATATTAGAACATTGGAATGTTGGGGGCTCCATTGAGGACAACGGAGTGCTCTGGGCTTTTACTGGCTGAAAAGCCGAGAGTGTCAACATTCAGCAACACCTGTGAACAAAGGCATCATGGAGCCTAAGGGGATTTTAATCCCTTCGGGCTCTGTGAGGACTTTGTTTTATTTATTAGAACATTCTGCCCTCTAGTGGCAGAATGTTCTAATAGCCTTATAGCCCTTCGTAGCTGAGCTATACTGACATTTAAAGTCCCGCTCCCTTGTTAAAGGCCCTCGACTTCGGCTTGGGCCTCTAATGGCGGAGCAGGCCTTTAATGACTGGTATAGCCAGCTACAGTGGTCTATAATGCTATATTAAGGTTATGCAGAGATGTTTCCGCTAGCTTGGGTTGTCAATATCTAGAGACCCGAAGGAAAGCGGGGACTTAAATGTTTGTCCCATTACCCAAAAAATGAAAGACACATATCCATATGGATCAAGCTTCCACTGAATATGATAGGAAGGGGAGCCTTGTTGAAAATAATAGTTCTCCATCAAATACTATACACTACAAAATTACCCTTACATGCCTTTCCCCAGTTGGTTGTCTACTACCAAACCCTAATTAAATAACTACATATGGGCAACAGGCGCTCCCAGAGTGGCCCACAAGAAATGCATAACATTGACTTTTGACGGTGGATTGGGCAAAGTGGACATAAAGTTGTAGTATTAGACCTCCAAGTTGCTTCCTATTAACGTCTTGATCTTTGGAGACAGGGTGGACATAGCAATCACAATAGAAATCAACTTACTTGATAAATATGCGCTATGTTCCAAATTGTATGGGCCGAAAGGTCTGCAGGCAATGTCTTTGGTACAGCTGACCCCCTGGAATAGAGGTGCCCTGAACTGAGATGGATGGGCTGGAATGGAAAGCCGTCAAAAAGAGGACACACAGCATCAAGAGATCTCTAAGCTTTATGGGTTCTGGGCCTGGGACAAAATTGGATATCTGGGATCAAGGATGCCTGCCCTCCAAGATTTCAACCATTCTAGAGTCCAAGCTCACTATGGAAAAGATAAGGGAGTCTGACATCTTTACAAAGCTTTGGTAATAAACATATCTGACTCCTAAACCTTTTTGAGGGAAAAGTCAAAGCATGACATATGACATTTGCGAGTGGGCAAATGGGCTGAGGCACAGATGGCAGCCAGGGTCCTAGTGATCACCATCCGAATGTACCTTATCCAGTTTAAGTATTTCCACAGGGTCTACGTCACGACCCAGAAACTATGGAACATCAAGAGCCCAGACCCCACCTGCCTGCACTGCAAGACTGAGAGGTGCCCACTCATATATGTGATCTGGAAGTGCATGGTCATCCAGAGATACTGATTCCATAGCTACCATACACTAGAGGAGGTAATTGACTTCCCACTGGACAAAGATCCTAAAATGGCTGCTCTCAGTCTTCCATAGACAGGATGGCCATGTGGGACATAAATTATTAGCTGATATTGGGTGTAGAGGCTGAACGGGGCATAGCACTGCATTGCTGCATTGGTGTTCTGTGGAGGCTCCCTCCTACCCGGAATAGTTGAGGGGTATGGACAATTGTGCCCTTGCTGAACAATCGCTTTATAAGGCAAGGGGTTGCCAAGCAAGGATCTGGGACCATGGTGGGAAATCTTTGATAATATTATGCTAGATCCAGACCGGACTAGGTCCCGCCTGTGAAGATGAATTAATGTAATAGATTTTCCCACCATTGCATTTGTTACCGTGATGAACTGGAAAACTGTATCTGTAATGTTGTGTCTACTGTAGTTGTGTACAGTTCTTACGATTGGGGTGGAGGTTGTATTTGGTTCAATCCATCATTCCTCTGACTCTGGAAGATATGAGTTACACATAACCATTAAAAATATATTTTTGAAAAACGTCTGGAAAGGATAGAGATGTGGATTGTGTTGTTTCATCATTCTTGAATAAACAATAACAGACAAGCAATATGTCCTTTAGTGCTGTTTGAACGCCTAGGAAATCTTGGCAAATGGCCCAGGTTCATTTTAAAGGCCAGCTCTCACCTTTACTTTACAGACAGAATTATGAGCCAGATGTATGAAGCCTATTTGCATTTCTTAACGGTCTGAATCGGTACTTTAGGCTGTTAAGAAATGCAAACTGGGCTTTTCTAGTGTACAAAGCCCTTTAAGGATTCACAAATTGCGATTTCTACCATGTAGAAATCGTAATTTGCGATTCCCAGAATAGGAAATGCAAATAGGGATTTCCTATTTGCATTTCCTATTCTGATGTACCACGCATTTCCAAAATGCAATTTGAACACTTAGAAGATGCAATTACCACCGACTTGAAGTAGGTGGTAACCAGGTGCAATTTAAAAAAAGCACCCCAAGATGCTTTTTAAAAAACATTGCAATAGAGCACATGCATGCCGCTTAGGCATATGTGTGCTCTAAAGGTGCACCCCATATTTTTGCACCAAGGGGGCCTTTTTCCTACTGCCATCCCTGGTTTTGCATTTCCTAAATAAGAAATCATTATTTAGGAAATGCAATGGGATTTCTTAATACCGGTTTCCTAATAGTGATTCCTACTTTTTAGGAGTCACTATTAGGCAATCGGTTTCTTTATACATAGCATTTTGCATTTCTTAAATAGCAATTTCTATGAGGTCACTATTTAAGAAATGCAAAATTGCATTTTCGTACAGCTGGCCCTAGGTTCTCAGGACTATTTTTTCTTTCAAACTGGTGGAAGTAAGATTTTTAGAGATTCCCACTGCAGCTAAAGTTTTATTCAAGTGTATGTGTTTGTAAACTCTTAGGGTGAAATTGATGTCCTGGACACCTATGGATTTCATAGATCCAAGCAGCATCAAACATTACTAAATACATTTGTACCATTCACATGTTCAGGTGAACCTTTAACCCAGGTAATCAAGCACTGTGTTTTGTTATTGAACAGCGGTGCAGAGGGCAGTTTGAATAAAGCTGCATTCCACCACATGCAAATTGTCATTACATTTCATAAAGAGAGGAATAAGGTACCTCATTAACTTTTGCCATGTATAAAGTTAGGGCAAAGAAGATAAGTGACTATCAAAGTAACAAGTTATGAGTGGACGGTGGAAATGGGTTAAGTATGAATGTACTGGGAGCAATGGAGCTCGGTACATTATTTGGGTGACCTTCATCACTGTGCACAAAAAATGGGAATTACGCAATGAGATGACTTTTCACACATTTACCATTCACAGTTTTAAGCATAGACAGAGTAGGTGATTTGCTCAGAATCACATGATATTAAGTGCTGAAGGTGGGATTCAACTGTAGGTCCCCAGGTTTGAAAGTTGGCAGTTTTATGCCACATCCATTCCTAACAAGAGTTATAAGGAACTATAAGCCTAGTGACAAGCATCAATGTAAGAAACAACACAGCAATTAATACTATGACCCTGATTACTTCACAGCACTTTCTGAGGGTGTAACAGATTGAAAAGAATTAGTGATATTGTTCAGGCCAAATAATACACCATTGGGCCAGTCACAGCTCCCCAGCCGCTCCACAGCCCCCCTGTTTGCCACTGATAGTTCCATCCACATTCCTAAGCCTGAATGCAACAGCTCTGTCCGCATTCCTGAGCCTGATTGCGACAGCTCCGCCTGCATTCCTGAGCCTAATTGCGACAGGTCTGTCCGCCTTTCTAAGCCTGATTGCATTTGCTGATGCCCCTGCCAATACCTCCTTCGCCTCCCACCCCGGCCCCTCCCTCCTCCCAGGACATATAATGGAGGCCGCAGCGTTGCCGCACAGCGGATGCACCCAGTGGACACGCCTCTGGCGCACCTAAGCCAAGCCCGTCTGTGCACGTTCGTGCCTAGATCACACCCAGCGCCAGGACACCAGTTCCTCCCACACCCCACGGCTACACCCCTAGGAGCGCCAGGCCCTGAATGTCAGACACCCCATGAACATCTACTTCACAGCCTCCCCTTGCTGGACCAAAAGACCCTTCACAGGCCTACACTGCTGTTTCTCCTGCAACGTGGTCCCACCTGCGCACACTAACCCCCGCACAGCACCCACACAGAAGACTACGAACAACCAAGCACCACTCAAGTGCATCCTGCTAAACGCCCACTCCTTATGCAAACACGCCACAGAAATCTGGGACACCATCACCACCCATGACCCAGATGTCACCTTCATCACTAAAACATGGCTAACCTCAAACTCCAACATCACAACGGCCAACCCTGACAGCTACAAGATGATACACTGAGATCACACCAACAAACATGGTGGGGGCGTCACCATCATCTTCAAAGAAACTATCCAACGCACCATCAATGACAACGACCAAACGCCCCTCATGGAACACCTCAACTTCTAACTCCAGACCAATGCCAACATCGCGATGCGCGGCACCCTTGCATATAGACCCTCAGGACCACGCCCCACCTCTGCAACGCCATCACCACCCTCATCGCCACTGACTTCCTCTACTTAGTCCTAATCGGCGATCTCAATTTCCACCTTAACGACACCAACTCCACTTCCCTCATAGAGAACCTCAGCAACATTGGCCTCCCCAACCTGTCAACAAACCAACGCACAAAGCAGAACACACACTGGACGCCATCTTCACTTCTAGTGACAGAATCAATTTCATCCATGTGACTGAACTCACCTGGACCGACCACGTCATCGTCCACTTTACCATCTCCAATTCCCAGTACACCAACTCCAAGCACCTAAGCACCTCCCACCGAAGCTGGAGCAAGGTAACCTAGACCCTATGAACACAGGCCCTAGGCACCGCACAACCTGAGCCCACGGCAGACCTCGACCTCAATCAGGCCATCCAAAACTTCACCACCTGGATCATCAACTCCGTCCAACAGAGACAACTAGCTGAAACCAACTAAAACCAACAACACCTCCATGTCAGCGAGATGGTACACTCAGCCGCCACTGGTAAAGCGACTGCCACTAACATGAGAAACAATGAACCATAACCAAGGACCCCCTCTGACAAAGCCATCTAAAAGGCAGCCCTCAACAACTACCACCACCACCACCTCAAGGCAGCAAAAAGAGCAGCAATCACTGCCCGCATCAACACTACAGCTAGCCACATGAAAGAACTCCTCAGAATCAATAAGGAATTCTCAAACCAGATAGCCACAGAGACCACTATCCACCCATTCCAGGAACTCTGCGACCCCTCAGACTACTTCCACAGCAAGATCATCGCCATATACAATCATTTTGACCCCCAGCCTAGACAACATCTTTCAAGCATCAAACACCAGCCACACGATAACCTCCTAGGACCCGGTTACCACAGAGACCACAGCAGCCTTCATGTCATCCATCTACTCCGGGCAACCACCGACCCCTGCCCCCAACGGCTTTTCAACCTCAGAGCCAAAACTATTAGCACATAACTAACCTGCATCCTTAATACCATCATCTCCAATGCAACCTTCCCAGACAAATGGAAGCAGTCAGAGGTTAGATCCCCCTAAAGAAACCCTCTGCTGACCACAGCGACCTCAAAAACTACAGGTTGATCTCTCTTCTCTCCCTCCTGGGCCAAAGTGCTTGAGAAAGCCATCAACCAACAGCTCACAGACTACCTTGAACAAATCCACCTTCTCGACACCTCACAAGCAGGACTACGTGCCAACCAGGGCACCAAGACTGCACTGATCTTCGCCACAGATGACATCAGGACCCTCCTCGACTGAGGAGAGTAGGCAGCTCTGATACTTCTGAACCTCTCCGCAGTATTTGATAAAGTCTCCCACCACATTCTCCTCAACAAACGCAACAACATAGGCATTCAACAGAACGCCCTTAAGTGGGCCGCCTCTCTCCTCCCTGGCCACAGGCAGAGCACCTGCCATTCTCCTTTCGCTTCGACACCCAAGAACATCACCTGCGGCGTACCCCAAGGATCCTCCCTCAGCCCAACCCTGTTCAGCATCTACATGACCCTCCCTCATGGACATTGTCAGATCCTATGGACTTAATGTAGTCTCCTACACCGATGACACTAAACTAATCCTCTAACTCAGTGAAGACCCCACAAAGCCAAAGCCAACATTTATAAACCCATGACCAATGTAGCCCCATGGATGGAAAAAAGCTGCCTCAAACTAAGCACCAACAAAACGGAGGCCCTGATCTTCAGGAAGAACACCTCCATATGGGACCACAGCTGGTGGCCAGCGGAACCTGGACCAACACCCTTTCCATCAGACCACACATGAAACCTTAGCACCATCCTTTACCTCCAACTATCCATGAATTCACAAGTAAACTTAGTTGCTTCCTCCTGCTTCTACATCCTCCGTGTGCTCTGCTGAATCTTCAAATGGATCCCTACAAACACCAGAAAGACAGTAATGCACGCCTTGGTCACCAGAAGCCTCGACTATTGCAATGCTCCCTAAAGCTGGAGTGTGCTCCCAGCTACTTAAGACTCCAGACTCTACAGAATACCGCAGCCAGACTTATCCTCAACCTCCCCAAGTGCTCAAGCATCACCCCACACCTCAGGAACCCCCACTGGCTCCCCATCCAGAATAGATGCTAATTTAAAATCCTCACAGATGCATACATGGCTCTCCACAACCTAGAGCCGTCCTACATCAACCATCGACTGAGCTACTACATCTCAGCAAGACAACTACACTCCACCTCGCTAAACCTCACACACAATCAGCACCCATCGCAGCTGGAGCAGAGGCCACTCCTTCTCCTACACAGCAGCCAAGTCCTGTAACAGCCAGCCCTTCCAACTCCGAACAGCTCCCTCCCTGGCGGACTTCAGGAGACTCAAGACGTGTCTTTTCGATGGAGACACAGCGCCTTCAGCACCCCTTAGGGGCTAGGGGTAATAGTGCAGCACTTTACAAATGCTATGACTGATTGATTGATCGATGTACATTACAAGCAACCTCACAAAAGGTATGAGTGTTCACTTATTGGACAGTTTAAAACAATAGATCTCCTGAACAACTGTGTTAATTTTTGCCCACCAGTCAACGCATATTCATGGCACACTAGTTCTTCTCCCTTGCACTCCTAGATCCAGAATCTTAGAGCCAGGTGTATCAAAGGGTTTTATCCATTCTGTGTTTATGGGAAATTGGTTTGTAAATATGGCCCTTAGAGCATGATCTGCCCTAATCATGAGTTTCTGAGATTGCCCTCAGTAGTGCCTATGACCACCATCAATGGATCCTTAGCATTCCAAGTGGCCTTAATTTTTCCCCATTGTCATGTGATATTTTCAGTGGTTCTGAAGGGTGAGTGGTTAATTACGCATTACAACATTGACACCTATTGTAACACTTATAGCTCCATTTGACTCTTTTGTTTATGCTAGGTGATATGGCACAGCTTCCAAGATCAAATAAAGCTGTCACCATCTCTTGCTAGTCCTTGGGTGCAATGACCTCCTTGTCTTCCTCCTTTATTTATATCTATGTATGTACGTGGAAGTGATATAGGGGGTTATTACAACTTTGGAGGAGGAGTTAATTCGTCCCAAATGTGACGAATATACCACCAGCCGTATTACGAGTTCCATAGGATATAATGGACTTGTAATACGGCTGGTGGTATATCCGTCACTTTACCGTCACTTTTGGGACGGATTAACACCTCCTCCAAAGTTGTAATAACCCCCATAGTGTGATTTAAGGTGGCTACCTCATGCCATGCCATCAAGGACACAGTTTCCTTTCATGGGAACTGATAACAAGTGCCCCAGTGTTGATAGGTTGATTTTATTTTTGTATAGAGTGAACTTGGTCCAAAGGCCTTAGAGTGCTTTACATGATTACATTACACAAGGTCAAATTCATTTTTAGGGCTCATCTGAGTAAGAGTATGCTCTATTGCTTGAGAGACAGCCCATTGCTGACCATTGATTGGATTCATCCTCACTCTCACTCCATTTGCTTCTCTTTGGTTGTCACGTTTTGCCTGCATTTTTTTTTTTAGTGTTTGTCCCTCACCTGGAGCATGGCCCAGGTACTGCTTCCTTGCCAAGAGTCATTCTACTGCTCTCACTTTCAGAGCTTCTTTTTTTCCTTTTCTTTGCCTCTTCTGCAGTGTTGCATGCCCTGTACCTCAAGTCCCACCCTCCGTTGTTGTTTGCCTTGTCCTTACTGCATT